>NC_087343.1:90876818-91179848 GCF_030014295.1 Loxodonta africana | reverse complement strand
GTGATGAAAAAATTGGGGAATGGTTAATCATGGTGGCTAAATTAATTATTATTTTTATTTTGCTTAAATTGTTCCAGCTTTGGCTGTTGGAAGCGCTTTTACTTGACCCTCTCCTTTTGACATACTGGTCTTAGCCTGGGTTCTCTAGAGAAGCAAAACCAGTAAAGTATATAAATATATACAGGGAGATTTATATCAAGGAAAGAGATCACACGATCATAGGGCTTGGAAGGTCCCAAGTCCTTGGATCAGGATAGAGGCCTTTGCAATTTACAGAGCTTCAGAAGCTGGTGAGCCCAAGACAAGCAGGTCGGAGAGCAGGGCTCCCACTCACAGGCTGTGAAGGTTGAGGAATCCCCAAGGTTGGCAGGCAAGACAACAAGGATTCTCCTGATTCACATAGCTGCAGGGGCTGGCCAACCCAAGATAGGCAGGTTGGGGAGCAAGACTCTTGCTTGCAGGTCATGAAGACTGACGAATCCCAATATGGACAGGTAAGCTGTTAGCTCAAGTCCCAAGAACCCGGAGGTCAGACAAGAGACAGCTGCTGGATCCAGAACAAGCCAACAACCTTTGCCAGGAGAGCAGGAAGGAAGTAGGCAGCGAAAGGCAGAGAGATGAAGGCTGAGGGAGCAGTGAGCCACCACAGGCCCCACTCTGCCAGTACCACTCAGGAGATTCCGATTCCACCACGGTGGTGATCGTATATCAAATTTCACAGGGAAATGATCACAATATCATACAATTGACAAAACACTGAGATTCATGGCCCAGGCAAGATGACACATAATCTTAACAATCACAATACTCCTGTGATTTTTTTTTTTTTTTTAGCATTCTTTTATTTTCTGGCACTACAAAATGCTCCATGCTCATTTTGTATATTTTCTGTCCAAGTTTAAGAATGAATCAGCTATTTCTCAAAGCAGGCCTGATTGCTTTTAATGGCGAATGGAATTATAAACAAAGATCTCTGTGCTAGGAGTATTTGTTGTTTCTAGGTTCTCTCATATATCAGAGAAAGAAAATATATGTGTGTATACTATATATATGTATATATACACACATACATGTATCTGTATATATGTGTATACATATATATATGTATATATATACACATAACCACTTGTATCTATATCAAGTTAAATATAAGCTCACAATGATTGTCTCTAACTCTAATTCATTACCACACTAATTATTCTAGCCCCTTCCTCTTGCTGGTCTGTAACTTCCCATTTCAACAGTGATAAACTTAGCTCAAACCACCTACTGGATATTTACTTAATTGTTCAATTCCAGCATGCATGTGAGTGGACAATTGTGTGAATAAGAATCAGTGTAAGATTGGTTTCTATGAGGCTTTATATGTATCTCTGCTTTTCAACTTCTCCATTATGTCTGACACCAGCTACTTTCCCCACAGCACTCTTTTTCTGTGCTGGATTTCATAATTCATGGCAATGTCTCACAGAACTCATGGATTGTATTTATGGTTTTGTGGTTTATTAGGGTTAAAGGATACAAACCAGAACTAACAGGATATAACCAAGAGTAACAGAATACAATTCCAGACCAGTATCAGGAAGAGGTACATGGGCAAGTCTGGAAGGGTCCCTGAAGTAGAGATCACATCCCTTTCTTCATCAACCAGAAAGATTTTCAACTAAGAAATGCTGCAGGACATCAATCAACTCACATCACTCTCAGCCAGCACTACTGCCACTTCTTGATTGTTGCCACTCTCTGCTGGAGCCACTCTCAAACAACACCACTCTCACCTGGCACAGCTCTCAACCAGAACAGCTCTCAAGTGACACAGCTCTTCACCGGGTCTCTGAGGGGTTTCAGCATGGAGCTTTCACATCCCAAGAATGCACTATCTCTCCTGGCTCTTCTCTACCAGAAAGCCCCCAAACCTTTGTATTCCAGGGATTTTATTAGCCAGTCCACATAAAAAAAAAAAAAGCTCCTTGACAATTACCACATGGGATTCTGAGCCAGACTAGGTTCTAACAAATCCTTAGGAGTTTTCAGTTATAAGGTTTTATGTCTCAGATATTTCTCACTCTCCCATTAGTCCATATTTAGCCTATAGCAATTCTACAAAATTACCATTTATATGTTCCTATCAGTTTATGGGAAACTCTGATGGCATGGTAGTTAAGGCTCTAGCTGCTTCTGTTCCAGGAATACAGAGCTCAGCTATGGCTCTCTAGATTCACCTGTCTCTCTAGATTTCAAAATGACATTTTTTTTTTCCCCCAAAATATTGTTCTTTAATGGAGCCAAGAAAAGTCATTGGTCTTCACTTTTTTCACATTGTCAGGACAGAAGTAATGCTCTCTTACCCGTTATATACCAGAGTTGAAAACTGGAAGCCCTGCATATATACTTCATATGAGTCACTCTAAAAGACAAAAGATTTAGACAGATGTGATTATGGCTTCTATTTTACCAATATCTAGCCTACATCACCTAGTTTTCTGCCTTCTACAAATTGATCTTTAATATATTTTTTTTTCCTGATGGCAAATACTCTCGGAATTGGAAAGTCATAAGAAATTCCAAACATAAGCTAACGTCAGAGCCCCATGTTCACTGTTTCACCTAGTAACCCTGGATCGACTACATATCAACATGTAAAAGCTATGGCATCATAGATAAAGTACTTCATAGTTTGTAGTTTTAAAGACTTGTATTGTTCCTTGGCCTTATTTGCTTTTCTCATCTTGACTATAAAGTTGTCTTCACACAGAACTATCCCTCATTCTCTAAGTTTGCTATAGAACTTCATACATTTAAATTTGAATTCTTGCACAGAGCTACTCCTTCTATCAGAAATGTTTTTTTCCATTCTACCTGGCAAACTCTTATTCATCCTGTCAAATACATGTCAAATTCTGAAGTTTCAGAAAAATATTTTCCAGTTTATCCCAGCTATCTGTATGAATTTCATTTGAATGTTGACTGTGCATTTGTAAAATCTTTTCACATTTCATGTTCATTATTAGTTTACATGTTTTTCTTTCCTATTACAGTGAGGAAGGGAACTGCATGTCTTTGTATTATCAAAGACTTTGCTCACACTATGAACTTAGTAAATGTTTGTCTATTAATTAATATCTTGAACTTAAACCAGTTTATTCTCCACTCTTATAATTTATAAAAATCTTATAGGACCAAACCAAATATTTGAAATCATCCTTATACACTTGCTTATTCCTTTGGCACAGTGGTTAAGAGTTACAGCTGCTAAACATGATATTCACAGTTCAAATCCACCAGGTGCTCTTTGGAACCCCTATGGGGCAGTTCTGCTCTGCCCTATAGGGTCACTATGAGTTGGAATTGCCTTGATGGCAGCAAGTTTTTTTTTTTTTTTTTAATGATCTCAGGATATACCACGTAGTTCAAATATAAATAATTAAAAAATATAGCAAGGATTTTTATTGTTTCTGGAAAAGAAAGTGAAAACTCAATTTACCAGCAGTAAATGAAAGCTTTTTTTTTTTTTTTTTATGACCTTATATAAGGATATAGAAAGAAAAAGATTTCATAAGTGAATATTACTTCAGTGGGGCATTCCATTCAGAATCCAAATGATGTCAGTAACGTTGCTCTATTATTGAATTCCTTTGTGCTTTAGTATACTTATTAACCACTTTACATTTTAATTATATTATAATGTAATATAATATAATTACATTTAATTATATTATAGATGAAATGTTAATAAGAAGTGATTCCGAAGAAATTGTGACCTATTGAGAGCTTCTTGTCTATTTAGAGCCTTTGCCGTTGATTCTCAGAGCAAAACTGTATAAAGGATAACTCATCAGCTATGATAGGTAAGTGTAGGACGTGATGAAGTGAGAATTTAAGTGATGTTCTAGGATTACCAAATGTACATGTAGTGGAGGTGGAAGAAACCATGTATCTCCAATTCTTCTATATGTAAATGACTATTCCCCACTTTCTTATGTGTTTTACTGATTTCGTTTTCTGTCATCATACAGATGCCAACAATATTCTTTATTTTAATATTTGTTTCCTATTTATTTTAATATTCAAAGATAGGCCCCAGAAAACAGACATAGCGAATAAATTGATAGAGAAGACCTGCCTATATGACAGAAGATAATTGCACCCACTTCCCCCGCTCACTAGTATTTTTAACTCAACTAACCAGAGGGATGCCTGTGTGAACATATGCTTTTTTCATCCTCTCTGCTTCCCTCCCCACAGTCTGCCCACATCACATCTGAACATGTCATGCTAGTAATAGAGGTTGTGCCCTTCTCCTCCCTTTATCATTCTTTTCCAGTTTTACTGCTAAGAGAACTTAGAAACAGAAATGTTGAAACCTCACATTTTTTCTAATGAAGTATCAGCTGCTTGCTTACCCAACTTTGCATCATGAAATAACAAGTGGAGGAGAGTCTGAGCCCTAACTACCCCCTGCACACACATGCAAAGACTAAGGACTAGTCTCTAAGTCACGGGGAAAATCAACTAAGTACTTTCCTTGGCTCCTCTGGGTATTAATTTTTTTAAAGATACTGCTATTCTTAGAATGCTGCAGGGATCAGTATCAGGAGTAGGACTTTGATTAAGGAACGTTTCATTTTGTGGCCCTTTTGTGATCTGCAATCCCTCATGGCAATCCTGACATTTTTCATAGGCTGAGGATCTTACTTGCTCGTATTTGCACCTGAGGACCATTTGTCTTCTGCTGTCATTTTTTAGCTAGTGATATCAGTGTTAACATTGCTGAAAATAGACATTGCCTCAAAAAAACACCCAATTCATTTTTGGTTAAAAGGCGACTATACCTTTGTTAAAACTGCCTCCACATCACTTGTCTATGAGAATTGCTGACAGGATTATTTTTCATTTGTACCTCTGAGAAAATAGCTCTCCTACATCCTGGATGCCCTTTGAAGTCAGTAGTAAACATAAATGGTGTGCCAAAAGAAATTACACTCTAATCTTTTATAATGGACTTAATAGTGTACTCTGATAACTCTGATATAGCCCTGTAAAAAGATTCATGGGAAGGTGACTGGCAAAAAAAAAAAAAAAAATCAAAATACTGAGTGGGAAATAGATTACACATCTCTTCTCTGCACTTTTTTTTTTTTTCATAGAGTAACATTTTTATAGTTAGTAGTATCTTGGTTACAAATTTTAAAAAGCTGGGTTTTCTTTTAATTTATGTCCTTGATAAATGAGTGAGCAAGTTGACTTTTTGCCTATATAGTTTTTGAATAGATATCTACCTCTGATCGTAATTTCCCTTTTCTTTCTTTCCAATAAAAATGTTTTGAAACTTTCACCTCCTACATCTCATTTCCTCATTTCTTACCTCAATATACTGGAAAATGAGTCTATCATGAGGGAAGACATTTCTGGCACACTATTTCTTCTTCTGATGAGTACATTGATAGACCCAGGAATATTTCAATGAAAAAAGGAAACAATTGTTAATTTTAATAAATATCATATTTTAGCAATTTAAATATTCAAGATGTTTCCCACAGAAGTTTTCATGAAGAACTATTTAACCAATCTACATTTGTCTTTCCTCTAGAATAAAATTATATTATGGAATATGAACATAATATTTATTGAATTCATTATCAAGTTATCAAATAAATGGCTCTCTATAGGTATTTTATATTTTTATGTCCAGCTCATATACTAACTGCATACTAAATATTCAATACATGCCTATAATTTACCACTTTATCCAATACCATTATCCTCAAATTGTATGTATTTTAATTATGGGAATATCTGTATATAAGTTAAAAATTTCATTGTACTTAAGTGGAGTGACTTCTTATTTTTTTTTTCAAAAAAACAAATAAGTATCAAATAAGAAACTTAATTTACTTTGATAAAACAAGGCTACCTGAGATCACTTAGAAATCCCATTGGCTTTTTTTTTTCCCAAAAATAAATTATTGGATAATTAATTAATTATAAATAATAAATAATTGTATAATATTGTAGTGACAGTAAGGCACACTATGTGCCCTGAATAGTCCTCTTATTTAAAAATAATTATATGCTGGACAAAATCAATTTTAATGCATTGCTCTACCCAAAGAAAGTAAGAAGAAAATCTCTACCATGTACAACTACCCACATTAAAAAAAAAAAAAAAAGAAAGAAAGAAAGTTAATGGCAAGGAGAAAAGAGTTAGTGAAAAGGCAGACATTAGATGCACAGTCATACTGGGATGAGTATTGACACCTTTGCTGCAACTAATGAGACAACTAAACCTTGGGTCATTAGAAAACTGGAAAAAATTAATCAGAGACTCCATTATGAGCTGAGAACACTCAAGGAATCATAGGTTATCCTAGGTAGTTAGCCTATGCCACACACCAGGAAAGATTCTCTGTTTGATGTTGTTGTTAGGTGAAATTGATTTTACCAAGCATGATGTCCTTCTCCAGGGACTGGTCCTACTTGATAACATGTCCAAAGTACATGAGAGGAAGTCTTGCCATCCTTGATTCTAAGAAGCATATCAGCTGTACTTCTTCCAAGACACAGTTGTTCATTCTTCTGGAAGTCAATGATATGTTTAATATTCTATGCCAATGCCACAATACAAAGGCATCAGTTTTTCTTCAGTATACCTTATTTATTGTCCAGCTTTTACTTGCTTATGAGGCAATCAAAAATACCATGGTTTGGGTCAGGTGCACCTTATACCTCAAAGTGATATATTTGCTTTTTAACACTTTAAAGAGGTCTTTTGCAGCAGATTTGCCAAAATGTTTCAGAGGATAAAAGAATGAGAAAATCCTTGGCCCCCTTTTATGAGGACAGACTAAACTTGATACCAGGACTATGTAAGGCTAGTTTCAGGAAAGTCATCCAACTCTTAAATGTAGATGAAAATATCCATGCCAAAGGACTCAGAGAGCAAATCTGCTTTATATAAAAGAGATAATACATTAGGGCCAAATTACTTTCCCTAATAATACAAGGATTTGTCTTTAGAAAATATAAGACTGCTATTGAATACAATAACAGAAATAATTATATGCATATAAAAAAGCATATACAATGTATAAATCATATGTATATACAATGTATAAATATGTCATATACATTCTATATGCATCTGTGTCCCCACATGTCTCTCAGTTTGTCTTACTGTGCTGGCTTGCATGTTGCTGTGATGCTGGAATCTATACTACCAGTATTCAAATAACAGGTGAACAGGTTTCAGCTGAGCTTCCAGGCTAAGAAAAACTAAAAAATAGAATTTTTCAGTTTTCTTCTACAAAAATAAGCCAGTGAAAATCTTATGAAAAACAGTGGGACATTGTCTGATATAGTGCTAAAAGATGAGCCACTCAATTTGGAAGGCACTCAAAATATCACTGGGGAAAAACTGCTTCCTGAAAGTAGAGTTGACCTTAATGATGTGGATGGAGCCAAGTTTTCATGACCTTCATTTGTTGATGTGACACAACTCAAAAAGAGAAGAAATAGATGCAATCATCCATTAATAATGGGAACATGAAATGTATGAATATTAATCTAGAAAAACTGGAAGTCTTCAAAACTGAAATGGAAAGCATAAAGATCTGTATCCTAGGCTTTAATGAGATGAAATGGGCTGTTATTGGCCATTTTGAATTGGACTATCATATGGACAATCATATTGTCCATAAGAATTACAAATTGAAAGGAATAACAAATTGAAAAGGAATGGCCTGGCATTCATCATCGAAAAGAACATTTCAAGATCTGTCCTGAAGTACAACACAGTAAGTGATAGCATAATATCCATACACCTACATGGAAGCTAATAAAGCTATTATTCAAATTTATGCACCAATCACTAAGGCCAAAGATGAAGAAATTTAAAATTGTATCAACGCCTGCAGTGTGAAAATGAACAAGTATGCAATCAAGGTGTATTGATAATTACTGGTGATTGTAATGCAAAAGTTGGAAACAAAGAAGAACCATCAGTAGTTGAAAAATATGGTCTTGGTGACAGAAAAAAATGCCTAAGATGGCATGATAAAATTTCGCAAGACCAATGACTTCTTCATTGCAAACACCATTTTTCAACAGCATAATAGGCAACTATACATGTAAACTTCACTGGATGTAATACACAGGAATCAAATTGACTACATCTGGGGGGAAAAGACAATGGTAAAGCTCCATATCATCAGTCACAACAAGGCCAGGGGGCAACTCCTGAACAGACCATCTATTACTCATATGCAAGTTCAGGTTGAAGCTGAAGAAAATGAGAACAAGTCCATGAGAGACAAAGTATGACTTTAAGCATATTCCACCTGAATTTAGAGACCATCTCAAGAAGAGATTTGACCATTGAACGCTAATGACTGAAAACAAGACAAGTTGTGAAATGACACCAAGGGCCTCATACATGAAGAAAGCAAGAGCGCATTAAGAAAAAAAGAAAGAAAGAAAAGACCAAAACTTATGTCAGAAGAAATAAACAGAAGATTTCAAAAGATGGCTTGATAAGACAAAGTAAAATATTGTGATGATATGTGCAAAGACCTGGAACCAGAAAATGAAAAGAGAAGAGCACACCCTGTATTTTTCAAGCTAAAAGAACTGAAGAAAAAATTCAAGGCAGAAGTTGCAATATTGAAGGATTCTACAGGGGAAATATTAAATGACCCAGGAAGCATCAGAAGAAGATGAAAGGAGTACACAGAGTCACTACACCAAAAAGAATTGGTTGACATTCAACCATTTCAGGAAGAAGCATATGATGAAGAACTGATGATCATCCAAAGACTTCAACAAAAGAGTAAAAGACAACCTACAGACTGGGAAAAAATTTTTGGCTGCAACAAATCCAATTAGCATCTAATCTAAAATCTATAAGCTATTGCAAAACCTCAATAACAAAAAATACAAACAACCTAATTAAAAAATGGGCAAGGGCTACGAACAGGCATTTCACCAAAGAAGACATTCAGGGGGCTAACAGATATGTGATGAAATTTTCATGATAATTAGCCATTAGAGAAATGCAAATCAAAACTATAATGAGATACCATTTCACCCCCACAAGGCTAGCATTAATACAAAAAACACAAAATATTGAATGTTGGAAAGGTTGTGGAGAGACTGGAACACTTAAACACTGCTAGTGGGAATATAAAATGGTACAAACACTTCTTTGGAAATCAATTTGGCACTTCCTTAAAAAGCTAGAAATAGAACTACCATAGGATCCAGCAATCCAACTCCTTGGAATCTATCCTAGAGGAATAAGAACTTTTACACGAACAGGTATATGCACACCCATGTTCATTGCAGCACTGTTCACAATAGCAAAAAGATGGAAACAACCCAGGTGCCCATCAACAGCTGAATGAATAAACAAATTGAATATTCACACAATAGAATACTACACAACAATAAAGAACAAGAATGAATCCATGAAACATCTCATAACATGGATGAATCTGGAAGGCATTATGCTGAGTGAAATTAGTCAGTCACAAAAGGACAAATATTGTGTGAGACCACTATTATCAGAACTCAAGAAAAGGTTTAAACACAGACGAAAACATTCTTTGATGGTTATGAGGGTGGGGAGGGAGAGAAAGTGGTATTCACTAACCAGATAGTAGACGAAAATTAGCTTATGTGGAGGGAAGGACAACACACAATACAAGGGAAGTCAGCAGAACTGGACAAAACCAAAAGCTAAGAAGTTTCCTGAATACAACCAAACACTTCTAGGGAGAGAGTAGCAGGGGCAGGGGTCTGAGGACCACAGTTTCAGGGGACATTTAGGTCAATTGGGATAACAAATTTATTAAGAAAATGTTCTGCATCACACTTTGGTGAGTGGCGTCTGGGGTCTTAAAGGCTAGCAAGTGGCCATCTAAGATGCATCAATTGGTCCCAACCCATCTGGAGCAAAAGAGAATGAAGAACACCAAAGACACAAGGAAAATATAAGCCAAAGAGAAAGAAATGGCTACAAAAAACCAGAGACTCCATCGGTCTGATACCAGAAGAACTAGATGGTGCCTGGCTACCACCAAGGACCTCCATGACAGGGAACGCAACAGAGGTTCTCTGATGGAGCAGGGGAAAAGTGGGATCCAGAACTCAAATTCTAGGAAAAAGACCAAACTTAATGATCTGACTGAGACTGGAGGGACCCCAGGAGACATGGTCCCTGTACTCTCTGTTAGCCCAAAACTAAAACCATCCCCAAAGTCAACCCTTCAGGCAAAAATTAGACTGGACTATAAGACATAAAATGATACTTTTGAAGAGCGTGCTTCTTAGCACAAGTAGATACATGAAACCAAATGGACAGCTCCTGTCTGAAGGAGAAATGAGAAGTCAGAAATGGACAGAAGGGAGGCACAAACAAGATGGCAGAATAGACAGATGCTTCCGGCAAGCCCTCTTACAACAAAGACCTGAAAAAAAACAAGTGAAATGAGTATATTTATGACAAGCTAGGAGTCCTGAACATCAAAAGCAAGGTTAGAAAATGAACTGAGGGGAAGAGGAGGGAAGAGATGGTTCAGAAATGGAGAGGAGTTACTGGACCTGAATCGAGGGGAGCCCTCAGGCAGCATTCCCAGGAACAACAGTGGTGGACTGTTACTAGCTTTTGGCTGCAGTTTCCTCAGGGAGAAGCAGCCAGCCACACAGCCTACTCACACCTCTGGAACCAGAGAAAAATGGCGCCCTTGGCAAGAGCTAAGTACTTGTGTATATTTTACTGCACCCCCCGCTCCCAAGCCAGCTTCAGTGGCTGATTTCTCTAGCCCTGCAATAGGCCCTGATGGTCACCTAGAGCCATCCACCTGGCCTTGGAGAAGGAATTAATTTGCAATTGGGGGGAAAGATAATTTGCCAGCTCAACTAACCGGGACAGCTCAGGACAGAAGCGGCTCCTGTCTAGGCATAAATGGTCTGTGGACTTTGAGTACCTTTCCCCTCTGCACAGACCTGTGTGGGCCAATTTCAGGGAAGTAGGCCCTTGTTGGCAGACTCCAACTGTTTCAGCTGTGAGGCAGAGAGGTGGGTATTTAATGTTTGACATTGCTTTCCCTATTAAACAGGGTCCTCACCTTACCCACATCAGGAGCCTAAGGACTGGTAGCTCCACTTCAGTCACCCAGCCACCCGTGATAGGAGTCCAAGGATAACTGGTACCTTCAAGTCCTTACAACCAAAAACATTGGGTGCCCATGGTTGGTCTGCAGAACACACCCACCTGTACACTCTAGGGAACAGAGACACGCTTTCCTCAGAGACATGTGGGGGATGATTCTCAGCTCCCTACCTTGTTCAGAGGGTGATCCCCTGGTGCAACCATATACCAGTACCTACACCAATTGTCCCTGCCCCCCAAGACTGTAGGACAGGGTCTGTACCACACACTCGATGATCAGCTACCTGGATACCTGAGCTGAATTCATACGAGAAAAAAGAATGGACTCCTAGACTGATATACCTGATAACAGCTCTAGCCATCTGGGGACAGGACGTTAGAGCTCCAAAGTTGAAAATAATCAAGATAGCTCACTCAAGCAACCCATTTGGGCATATCAAAACAAAACAAAGCAAGAAGCTATGACATAGTAAGCAAACATAAAATAAAAAATACAATAACTTATAGCTGGCTCAGAGACAACAGTCAGTACAAAGTCACATAAAGAAACAGACGATGATCGTCTCAACAAGCTCTCAGAATAAAGAATCCAGGGATTTTCTAGAAGAAAGTGCCTTCCTGGAATTACGAGAGGTGAAATACAAAAGATTAATATACAGAACCGTTCAAGACATCGAGAAGGAAATAAGGCAATATGCAGAACAACACAAGGAACAAACAGATAAAGCAATTGAAGAAATTAAAAACATTATTCACAAATACAATGAAAAATTTAATATTCTGGAAAAATCCATAGACAGAGAGTAATCAGAAATTCAGAAGATTAACATTAAAACTACAGAAGTAGACAACTCAATAGAAAGCCAGAGGAGCAGAATTGAGCAAGTGGAAGGGAGAATTTCTGGACTTGAAGATAAAGCATTTGGCACTAAATATATTTGAAGAAAAATGAGATAAAAGAATTTTTAAAAAATGAAGGAACTTTTAGAATCATGTGGGGCTCTATCAAGAGAATTACCCTACAAATGATTGGAGTACCAGAACAGGAAGGAATAACAGAAAATACAGAGAGAATTGTTGAAGATTTGTTGGCAGAAAAATTCCCTGATATTGTGAAAGGTGAGAAGATATGTATATCCAAGATTTTCATCAAACTCCACATTATGCAGATGTTAAAAGAAAGTCACCAAGACATATTATAATCATACTTGCCAAAACCAAAGATAGAGAATTTTAAGAGCAGCTGGGGATAAACGAAAAGTCACCTACAAAAGAGAGTCAATAAGAATAAGCTCAGACTACTCGGCACAAACCATGCAGGCAAGAAGGCAATGAAATTACTTATATAAAAACTGGAAGGAAAAAAATTGCCAGCCAAGAATCCCATATCCAGTGAAACTGTCTCTCAAATATGAAGGTGAAATGAAGACATTTCCAGATAAACACAAGTTTAGGGAATTCATAAAAACCAAACCAAAACTACAAGACATATGAAAGGGAATTCTTTGGTTAGAAAATCAATAATATCAGGTATCAACCCAAGACTAGAACACCAGGCAGAGCAACCAGAAGTCAACCCAGACAGGGAAATCAGAAAAATAAATCAGATTAAAAAAACGCTCAAAACAGGGAAACAACGATGTTATTATGTAAAAGAAGACAACATTAAAACAATGAAGTGGGACTAAGAAATGTGGTCATAGATCTTCCATATGGAGAGGAAAACAAGGCAATAAAAAAGAAATAAACGTTGTAAATTTTGGAAAATAGGGGTAAATAATAAGGTAACCACAAAGACAAACTATCCTACTCATCAAAATACAATACAAGAAAAAAATAGCAGAAATAAAATCAACAACAAATACGAAGAAAGGACAATACATAATCTACTCAGCACATAAAATTAAGTGGGAAAAAGAAACTGTCAACAACACACAAAAAAAGACATCAAAATGATACCACTAAATTCATAAAAAAAAAAATTACCCTGAATGTAAGTGGAATAAATACACCAATAAAGAGACAGAGAGTGGCAGAATGGATTGAAAAACAAGATCCATCTATACGCTGCCTACAAGAGACACACCTTGAGACACAAACAAACTAAAACTCAAAGGATAGAAAAAAATACATCAAGCAAACAACAATCAAAAAAGAGCAGGAGTGGCAATATTAATTTCTGACAAAATAGACTTTAAAGTTAAATCCACCAGAAAGGATAAGGAAGGACACTATATAATGATTAAAGGGACAATACACCAAGCAGATATAACCATATTAAATATTTATGCACCCAACAACAGGGCTGCAAGATACATAAAACAAACTCTCAGCATTGAAAAGTGAGATAGACAGTTCAACAATAATAGTAAGAGACTTCAACCAACCACTTCCAGTGGAAGGCAGAACATCCAGAAAGAAGCTCAGTAAAGGCATGGAAGATCTAAATGTCACAATCAACCAACATGAACTCATAAGTATATACAGAACACTCCACCCAATGGTAGCCAAGTATGCCTTCTTTTTGAGAGCACATGGAACATTCTCTAGGATAGACCACATATTAGGTCATAAAGCAAGCCTTAGCAGAATCCAAAACAATGAAATATTACAAAACATCTTGTCTGACCACAAGGCCATAAAAGTAGAAATTAATAACAGGAAAAGCAGGGAAAAGAAATCAAACACTTGGAAACTGAACAATACCCTGCTCAAAAAAGACTGGATTATAGTAGACATTAAGGATGGAATAAAAAAGTTCATAGAATCCAATGAGAATGAAAACATTTCCTTCTAGAACCTTTGGGACACAGTGAAAGCCATACTACTAAGAGGTCAATTTATATCAATAAATGCACACATCCAAAAAGAAAAAAGGGCCAAAATCAAAGAATTATCCCTACAACTTTAACAAATAGAAAGAGAGCAACAAAAGAAACCCACAGACCCCAGGAGAAAACAAATAATAAAAATTAGAGCTGAACTAAATGCAATAGAAAACACAAAAACAATTGAAAGACAAGACCAAAAGCTGTTCAAAAAAAAAAAAAAATTAACAAAATTGATAAACCATTGGCCAAACTGACAAAAGAAAAACAGGAGAGGAAGCAAATAACCCGAATAAGAAATGAGATGGGCAATATCACAACAGACCTAACTTAAAAGAATCATATCAGATTACTAAAAAACATTGTACTTTAACAAATTTGAAAACCTAGAAGAAATGGATGAACTCCTAGAAACACACTACCTACCTAAACTAACACAGAGGTAGAACAACTAAATAGACCCATAACAAAAGAAGAGATTGAAAAAGTAATCAAAAAATTCCCAAGAAAAAAAGCCCTGGCTTGGATATCAAGAGTTCTACCAAACTTTCAGAGAAGAATTAACACCACTACTACTAAAGGTATTTTAGAGTGTAGAAGAGGACGGAATACTCCCAAACTCATACTATGATGTCAGCATATCCCTGATACCAAAACCAGATAAAAACACCAAAAAAAAGAAACTTACAGACCTATATCCCTCATGAACTTAGATGTAAAATTCCTCGAGAAAATTCTACCCCATAGAATTCAAGAACATATCAAAAAAATAATTCACCATGACCAAGTGGGATTCAGCATAGTAGACTATATGACTAATTCAAAATGGCCAATACCAGTCCATTGCAGCTCACTTATGCCAGGGATATTGATGTTTATGAGTTCCATTTCATTTTTTATGATTTCCAATTTTCCTAGATACATACTTTGTACATTCCAGTTTCTAATTATTAATGAATGTTTGCAGCTGTTTCTTCTCATTCTGAGTCATGCCACATCAGCAAATGAGGAGGAATGGTGTTGCATTCATCGTCAAAAACAGCATTTCAAGATCTATCCTGAAGTACAATGCTGTCGGTGATAGGAAAATATCCATACGCCTACAAGGAAGACCAGTTAATACGACTATTATTCAAATTTATGCACCAACCACTAGGGAAAAAAATGAAGAAATAGAAGATTTTAATCAACTGCTGCATTCTGAAACTGATTGAACATGCAAACAAGATGCATTGATAATTATTGGTGATTGGAATGTGAAAGTTGTAAACAAAGAAGAAGGAGCAGTAGTTGGAAAATATGCCCTTGGTAATAGAAACAATGCCTGAGATAGAATGATAGAATTTTGGAAGACCAATGACTTCTTCATTACAAATACCTTCTTTCACTCACATAAATAGTGACTATACACATTGACCTCTCCAGATGAAACACACAGAAATCAAATTGACTACATCTGTAGAAAAAGATGATGGAAAAGCTCAATATCATCAGTCAGAACAAGGCCAGTGGCCGACTGTGGAACAGACCATCAGTTGCTCATATGCAAGGTCAAGCCGAAACTAAAGAAAATCAGAGCAAGTCCACAAGAGCCAAAATATGACCTTGAGTATATCCCACCTGAATTTAGAGACCACCTCAAGAATAGATTTGATGCATTGAACACTAGTGGCTGAAGACCAGACAAGTTCTGGAATGACATCAAGGACATCATCCATGAAGAAAGCAAGAGGTCATTGAAAAGACATGAAACAAAGAAAAGACCAAGACGGATGTCAGAGGAGACTCTGAAATTTGCTCTCGAACATCGAGCAGCTAAAGCAAAAGGAAGAATTGATGAAGTAAAAGAACTGAACAGAAGATTTCAAGGGGCATCTTGAGAAGACAAAGTAAAGTTCTATAATGACATGTGCAAAGAGCTGGAGATGGAAAACCAAAAGAGAAAAACACACTCGGCGTTTCTCAAGCTGAAAAAATTCAAGCCTTGAGTTGCAATACTGAAGGATTCTGTGGGGAAAATATTAAATAACACAGGAAGCATCAAAAGAAGATGGAAGGAATACACAGAGTCATTATACCCAAAAGAATTAGTTAGTGTTCAACCATTTCAAGAGGTAGCATATGATCAGGAACCTATCTATGGTACTGAAGGAAGAAGACCAAGCTCTTCTGAAGGTATTGGCAAAAAGCAAGGCTCCAGGAAATGATGGAATATCAACTGAGATGTTTCAACAAACAGATGCAGCATTGGAGGTGCTCACTCCTCTATGCCAAGAAATATGGAAGACAGCTTCCTGGCCAACTGACTGGAAGAGATCCATATTTATGCCTATTCCCAAGAAAAATGATCCAACCAAATGTGGAAATTATAAAACAATATCATTAATATCACACACAAGCAAAATTTTGCTGAAGATCATTCAAAAACTGCTGCAGCAGGATATTCACTGGGAACTGCCAGAAATTCAGGCTGGCTTCAGAAGAGGATGTGGAACCAGGGATATCATTGCTGATGTCAGGTGGATCCTGGCTGAAAGCAGAGAATAACAGAAGGATGTTTACCTGTGTTTTATTGACTATGCAAAGGCAGTCAACTGTGTGGGTCATAACAAATTATGGATAACATTGCAAAAAATGGGAATTCCAGAACACTTAATTGTGGTCATGAGGAACCTTTACATAGATCAAGAGGCAGTTGTTCAGACAGAATAAGGGGATACTGCATGGTTTAAAGTCATGAAAGGTGTACGTCAGGGTTGTATCCTTTCACCATACCTATTCAACATCTACGGAGAGCAAATAATCTGAGAAGCTGGATTATATGAAGAAGAATGGGGCATCAGGATTGGAGGAAGACTCATTAACAACCTGCATTATGCAGATGACACAACCTTGCTTGCTGAAAGTGAAGAGGACCTGAAGCACTTACTAATGAAGATCAAAGACCACAGCCTTCAGTATGGACTGCACCTCAACATAAAGAAAACAAAAATCCTCACAACTGGACCAATGAGCAAAATCATGATAAACAGACAAAAGATTGAAGTTGTCAAGGGTTTCGTTTTGCTTGGATTCACAATCAACAACCATGGAAGCAGTCGTCAAGAAATCAAGAGATGCATGGCATTGGGTAAATCTGCTCCAAAGGAAAAAAATTTTTTTTTTGCTCTAAAGGACCTCTTTAAAGTGCTAAAGAGCAAAGATATCACCTTGAAGACTACCTTGCACCTAATCCAAGCCATGGTATTTTCTTTTCTTTTTATAATTTTTATTGTGTTTTGAGTGAAAGTTTACAAGTCAAGTCAGTCTTCCACAAAAAAAACTTATATACACCTTGCTACACACTCCCAATTACTCTCCCCCTAATGAGACAGCCTGCTGTCTCCCCCTACTCTCTCTTTTCTTGTCCATTTTGCCAGCTTCTAACCCCCTCCACCCTCTCATCTCCTCTCCAGGCAGGAGATGCCAACATAGTCTTAAATGTCCACCTGATCCAAGAAGCTCACTCCTCACCAGCATCCCTCTCCAACCCATTGTCCAGTCCAATCCATGTCTGAAGAGTTGGCTTCGGGAATGGTTCTTGTTCTGGGCCACCAGAAGTTCTGGGGGCCATGACCATTGGGGTCCTTCCAGTCTCAGTCAGACCATTATGTCTGGTCTTATGAGAATTTGGGGTCTGCATCCCACTGCTCTCCTGCTCCCTCAGGGGTTCTCTGTTGTGTTCCTTGTCACGGCAGTCATCAGTTGAAGCCAGGCACCATCTAGTTCTTCTGGTCTCAGGATGATGTAGTCTCTGGTTCATGTGGCCCTTTCTGTCTCTTGGGCTCGTAATCACCTTGTGTCCTTAGTGTTCTTCATTCTCCTTTGATCCAGGTGGGTTGAGACCAATTGATGAATCTTAGATGGCTGCTTGCTAGCGTTTAAGACCCCAGACTCCTCTCTTCAAAGTGGGATGCAGAATGTTTTCTTAAGAGATTTTATTATGCCAATTGACTTAGATGTCCCCTGAAACCATGGTCCCCAGGCCCCTGCTCCTGCTACGCTGGCCTTCAAAGGTTTCAGTTTATTCAGGAAACTTCTTTGTTTTTGCTTTAGTCCAGTTGTTCTGACTTTCCCTGTATTGGGTACTCTCTCTCCCTTCACCTAAAGTAATTCTTATCTACTATCAAATTAGTGAATACCCCTCTCCCACCCAACCTCCATCTCCCCTCTTGAAACCAAAAAAGAATGTGTTCTTCTCAGTTTAAACTATTTCTCAAGTTCTTATAATAGTGGTCTTCTACAATATTTGTCCTTTTACAACTAATTTCACTTAGCATAAGGCCTTCCAGGTTCTTCCATGTTATGAAATTTCTCACAGATTCCCCACTGTTCTTTATCGATGCATAGTATACCATTGTGTGAATATACCATAATTTATTTATCCATTCATCTGTTGATGGGCACCTTGGTTGCTTCTATCTTTTTGCTATTGTAAACAGTGCTGCAATAAACATGGGTGTTCATATATCTGTCTGTGTAAAGGCTCTTATTTCTCTAGGATATATTCCAAGGGGTGGGATTGCTGGATCCTATGGTAGTTCTATTTCTAGCTTTTTAAGGAAGTGACAAATTGATTTCCAAAAAGGTTGTACCATTTTACATTCCCAGCAGCAGTGTAAAAGTGTTCCAATCTCTCCACAACCTCTCCAATATTTATTATTTTGTGCTTTTTGGATTAATGGCAGCCTTGTTGGAGTGAAATGAAATCTCATTGTAGTTTTGTTGTACATTTCTGTAATGGCTAATGATCAAGAACATTTCCTCATGTATGCATTAGCTTCCTGAATGCCTCCTTTAGTGAAGTGTCTATTCATACCTTTTGCCCATTTTTTAATTGGGTTATTTGTCTTTTTGTAGTTGAGTTTTTGCAGTATCATGTCGATTTTAGAGATCAGGCGCTGATCAGAAATGTCGTAGCTAAAAACTTTTTCCCAGTCTGTAGGTAGTCTTTTTACTCTTTTGGTGAGGTCTTTGGATGAGCATAGGTGTTTGATTTTTAGGAGCTCCCAGTTATCTAGCTTTTTTCTGCATTCTTAATAATGTTTTGTATACTGTTTATGCCATATATTAGGGCTCCTAACACTGTCCCTATTTTTTATTCCATGATCTTTATTATTTTAGATTTTATATTTAGGTGTATGATCCATTTTGAGTTAGTTTTTGTGCATGGAGTGAGGTATGGGTCTTGTTTCGTATTTTTGCAGGTGGATATCCAGTTATGCCAGCACCATTTGTTAAAAAGACAGTTCTTTCCCCATTTAACTGTTTTGGGGCCTTCGTCAAATATCAGCTGCTCGCATGTGGATAGATTTTTGTCTGGATTCTTAATTCTGTTCCGTTGGTCCATGTATCTGTTGTTGTACCAGTATCAGGCTGTTTTGACTACTGTGGTGGTATAATTGGTTCTAAAATCAGGTAAAGTAAGGCCTCCCACTTTGTTCTTCTTTTTCAGTAATGCCTTATTAATCGGGGCTTCTTTCCCTTCCATATGAATTTGGCGATTGTTTTCTCCATGTCATTAAAGAATGTCGTTGGGATTTGGATAGGAATTGCATTAAATGTATAGATCACTTTTGGTAGAATTGACACTTTTATAATATTAAGTCTTCCTATCCACGAACAAGGTATGTTTTTCCACTTATATAAGTTTTTTTTTTGTTGTTTCTTGCAGAAGTGTACTGTAGCTTTCATTGAATAAGTCTTTTACATTTCTGGTAAAATTTATTCCTATGTATTTTATCTTCTTGGGGGCTATTGTAAATGGCATTGATTTGGTGATTTCCTCTTTGATGTTCTTTTTGTTGGTGTAGAGGAATCCAACTGATTTTTGTATGTTTATCTTGTGTCCCGATACTCTGCTGAACTCTTCTGTTAGTTTCAGTCGTTTTCTTGAGGATTCCTTAGGATTTTCTGTGTATAAGACCATATCATCTGCAAATAGAGTTACTTTTACATCCTCCTTGCCAATCTGGATGCCCTTTATTTCTTTATCTAGCCTAACTGCTCTGGCTAGGACCTCCAACACAATGTTGAATAAGAGCGGTGATCAATGGCATCCTTGTCTGGTTCCCGATCTCAATGGGAATGATTTTACGCTCTCTCCACTTAGGGTGATGTTGGCTGTTGGCTTTGTATAAATGCCCTTTATTATGTTGAGGAATTTTCCTTCTATTCCTATTTTGCTGAGAGTGAATGAGTGTTGAACTTCGTCAAATGCCTTTTCTGCATCAATTGATAAAATCATGTGATTCTTGTCTTTTGTTTATGTGGTGGATTACATTAATTGTTTTTCTAATGTTGAACCATTGCTGCATAAAAAAAATATATATACCTGGTATGAATCCCACTTGGTCATGGTGAATTATTTTTTTGATACGTTCTTGAATTCCATTGGCTAGAATTTTGTTGAGGATTTTTGCATCTACGTTCATGAGAGATACAGGTCTACAATTTTCTTGTGGGGTCTTTACCTGGTTTTGGTATCAGGGATATGGTAGCTTCACAGAATGAGTTTGGGAGTATTCCGTCCTTTTCTATGCTCTGAAATACCTTTAGTAATAGTGGTGTTAACTCTTCTCTGAAAGTTTGGTAGAACTCTGCAGTGAAGCCATCCGGACCAGGGCTTTTTTTTTGTTGGGTTTTTTTTGATTACCTTTTCAATCTCAATTGGGATTCATACCAGGTATGCAGGGATGGTTCAACACTAAAAAAAAAAATTAAAGTAATCCATCATATAAATAAAAGACAAGAATCACATGATTTTATCAATTGATGAAGAAAAGGCATTTGACAAGTTAACACCGATTCATGATTAAAAAAAAAAATTCTCAGCAAAATAGGAATAGAAGGAAAATTCCTCAACGTAATAAAAGGCATTTATACAAAGCCAATAGACAACATCATCCTAAATGGAGAGAAACTGAAATCATTCCCTTTGAGATCAAGAACCAGACAAGGATGCCCTTTATCACCACCCTTATCCAACGTTGTGCTAGAGGTCTAGCCAGAGTAATTAGGCTAGACAAAAAAATAAAAGCCATCCAGATTGGCAAGGAAGAAGTAAAAGCATCTCTATTTTGCCGATGACATGATCTTATACACAGAAAACCCTAAGGAATCCTCAAGAAAACTACTGAAACTAATAGAAGAGCTCAGCAGAGTATCGGGATACAAGATAAACATACAAAAATCCGTTGAATTCCTCTACACAAACAAAAAGAACATCAAAGAGGAAATCACCAAAGCAATACCATTTAAGGTAGCCCCCAAGAAGATAAAAATACTTAGGAATAAATCTTACCAGAGATGTAAAAGACTTATATAAAGTAAACTACGGTACACTTCTGTAAGAAAAAGAAAGAGACCTACATAAGTGGAAAAACATACCTTGCTCATGCATAGGAAGACTTTACATTATAAAAATGTCTGTTCTACCAAAATTGATCTATACATTTAATGCAATTCCTATTCAAATCCCAACGACATACTTTAATGACATGGAGAAACAAATCACCAACTTCATATGGAAGGGAAAGAGGCCCCAGATAAATAAGGCATTACTGAAAAAGAAGAACAAAGTGGGAGGCCTCACTCTACCAGATTTTAGAACCTGCTATTCTGCCGCAGTAGTCAAAAGAGCCTGGTACTGGTACAACAACAGATACATAGACCAATGGAAGAGAATTGAGAATCCAGATATAAATCCATCCACATATGAGCAGCTGATATTTGACAAAGGCCCAGTGTCATTTAAATGGGGAAAAGACAATCTTTTTAAGAAATGGTGCTGGCATAGCTGGATATCCATCTGCAAAAAAAATGAAAGAAGACCCATACTTCACACCATGCACAAAAGCGAGCTCAAAATGGATCAAAGGCCTAAATATAAAATCTGAAATGATAAAGATCATGGAATAAAAAGTCAGGACAATATTAGGAGCCCTAATATATGGCATAAACAGTATACAAAACATTACTAACAGTGCAGAAGAAAAGCTAGATAACTGGGATTGCCTAAAAATCAAACACCTATGCTCATCCAAAGACTTCACCAAAAGAGTAAAAGGATTACCTACAGATGAGAAAAAGTTTTTAGCTATGACATTTCCATTCAGCACCTGATCTCTAAAACCTACATGATACTGCAAAAACTCAACTACAAAAAGACAAATAACCCAATTAATAAATGGGCAAAAGATATGAATAGATACTTCACTAAAGAAGACATTCAGGTAGTAACAGATACATGAGGAAATCCTCACGGTCATTAGCCATTAGAAAAATGAAAATCAAACCTATAATGAGATTCTATCTCACTCCAACAAGGCTGGCATTAATCCAAAAAACACAAAATAATAAACTTTGGAGAGGTTGTGGAAAGATTAGAACACTTAAACACTGCTGGTGGGAATGTAAAATGGTGCAGCCACTTTGGGAATCAATTTGGTGCTTCCTAAAAAAGCTAGAAATAAAACTACCATAGGATCTAGCAATCCCACTCCTTGGAATATATCCTAGAGAAACAAGAGCCTTTACACAGACAGATATATGTACACCCATGTTTATTGCAGCACTGTTTACAATAGCAAAAAGGTAGAAGTAACCAAGGCGCCCTTTGATGGATGAATGGATAAATTATGGTATATTCACACAATGGAATACTACACATCGATAAAGAATAGTGAGGAATCTGTGAAACATTTCATAACATGGAGGAATCTGGAAGGCATTACGCTATGTGAAATTAGTCACTTGCAAAAGGACAAATATTGTATAAGACCACTATTATAAGAACTCGAGAAATAGTTTAAACACAGAAGAAAATATTCTTTGATGGTTACGAGAGGGGAGATGGACATTGGGTGGGAGAGGGCTATTCACTAATTAGATAGTAGATAAGAACTACTTTAGGTGATGGGAAAGACAACACACAGTACAGGCAAGGTCAGCACAACTGGACTAAGCCAAAAACAATGAAGTTTCCTGAAAAAACTGAATGCTTCAAAGGTCAATGTAGCCAGGGCGGGGTTTGGGGGACCATGGCTTTAGGGGACATCTAAGTCATTTGGCAGAATAAAATCTATTAAGAAACATTCTGCATCCCACTTTGAGGAGTGGCGTCTAGGGTCTTAAACGCTAGCAAGTGGCCATCTAAGATGCATCAATTGGTCTCAACCCACCTGGACCAAAGGAGAATGAAGAACACCAAGGACACAAGGTAATTACGAACCCAAGAGAAGAAAGGGCCACATAAACCAGAGACTACATCACCCTGAGACCAAAAGAACTAGGTGGTGCCCAGCTACAGCCGATGACTGCCCTGACAGGGAACACAACAGAGAATCCTTGAGGGAGCAGGACAGCATTGGGATGCAGACCTCAAATTCTCATAAAAAGACCAGACTTAGTGGTCTGACTGAGACTAGAAGAAGCCCAGTGGTCATGACCCCCAGACTTTCTGTTGACTCAGGACAGGAACCATCCCCAAAGCCAACTCTTTGGACAGGGATTGGACTGGACAATGGGATAGAGAGGGATGCTGGTGAGGAGTGAGCTTCTTGGTTCAGGTGGACACTTGAGACTATGTTGGCATCTCCTCCCTGGAGGGGAGATGAGAGGGTAGAGGAGGTCAGAAGCTGGTGAAATGGACACAAAAAGAAAGAGTAGAGGGAGGGAGTGGGCTGTCTCATTGAGGGGAGATCAATTGGGAGGATATATCAAGGTGTATATAAGTTTTTGTGTGAGAGACTGACTTGATTTGTAAACTTTCACTTAAAGCACAATAAAAATTAAAAAAAAAGGACAGAAGCTGGCTGAATGGACATGGGAAACACACGGTGGAAAGGAGGAGCGTGTTGTCACATAAGGAGAGCAACTAGGATCACATAACAATGTGTGCATGAATTTTTGTATCAGAAACTAATGTGAATTGTAAACTTTCAGTTAAAGCCCAATAGAAAAGAAAGAAAGAAAGAACTGATGGTACTGAAAGAAAAAGTCCAGGCTCCACTGAAGGCATTGGCAAAAGCAAGGCTCCAGGAATTCACAAAATACCAACTGAGATGTTTCAACAAACATACGAAACCTGGAAATGCTCACTTGTCTATGCCAAGAAATTTGGAAGACAGCTACCCAACAAACTGACCTGAAGAGATTCATATTTTTGCCTCTTCCAAGGAAAGGTGATCCAACAATATGTAGAAATTATCCAACAATATCATTAACATCACACACAAGTAAAATTTTGCTGAACATCATTCAAAAGAAGTTGCAGCAGTGTATCACCAGGAATCTGCCAGAAATTCAAGCCAGATTTGGAAGAGGACATGGAAGGAGGGATATCACTGCTGATGTCAGATGGATCCTGGCTGAAAGCAGAGAATAATCTAAAGATGCTTACCTGCGTTTTATTGACTTTGAAATAACATTCGACTGTGTGGGTCATAACAAATTTTTGATAACATTGAGAAGAATGGGATTTCTTTGAACATATAAGGGGATATGGCGTGGTTTAAAATCAGGAAAACTTTGTGTCAGAGTTGTATCCTTTCAGCTTTCTTATTTAATCTGTATGCTGAGCAAATAATCCCAGATGCTGGACTATATGAAGAAGAACGGGGTACCAGGATCCAAGAAGACTCATTAACAATCTGCATTATGCAGATGACACAACCTTGCTTGCTGAAAGTGAAGAGGACTTGAAACACTTACTGATGAAGATCAAAGACTACAGCCTTCAGTATGGATTACATTTCAACATAAAGAAAACAAATATCCTCACAACTGGACCAAAAAGCAACATCATGATAAATGAAAAAAAGATTGAAGTTGTCAACAATTTCATTTTAATTAAATCTACAATCAACACCCATGAAAGCAGCAGTCAAGAAATCAAAGGATGCGTTGCATTTGGCAAATCTGCTGCAAAAGGCCTCTTTAACGTGTTGGAAAGCAAAGATGTCAGTTTAAGAACTAAAGTATGCCGGACCCAACCCATGGTGTTTTTAATTACCTCATGAGCATGGGAAAGTTGGACAAAGAAGAATTGACACCTTTGAATTATGGTGTTGCTGAAGTATATTGAATGTACCACTGACTGCCAAAAGAACAAAAAAAAAATCTTCCTGACAGCACTGTTTTTTTTTTTCTGGGTCCTTGGAAGAAGTACAGCCAGAATGCTCATTAGAAACAAGGATGGTGAGACTTCATCTCCCATACTTTGGACATGTTATCAGGAGGGGAAAGTCCCTGCAGAAAGGCATTATGCTTGGTAAAGTAGAGAGTCATAGAAAAACAGGGAAGCCCTTAATGTGAGTGGTTGACACAGAGGCTGCAACAATGAACTCAAGGATAACAATGATTATGAGGATGGCACAGGACTGATCAATCTTTCATTGCATTGAACATAGGGTTACTATGAGTTGGAACTGACTTGATGGCACCTAACAACAGCAACAACATAAAAAAAAAAAAAAACCCATATAGCTGTGTATATACGGTAGCACGAGAGTAACCACTGGGTCATACTCACATCTAGAATTTAAGTTGCTGTATTATCTACCATTACTGCTTATTTTAAGTAGCAGAGTGAGTAAAGAGAGAAGAGAATAATTGTTAATAATAGCAAGCTGTTGATCAGAAAGCCTAATTAATAATCATATCTTCATTTTTTCACACTCCGTTTTGTGAACCCCTTCCCAGTCATCTTTTAAAATGTCTGTAGAAACCTCTGGAGTAGACTTACGGGAAGATTAATATTACACTCATGTGAACCCGTTTTATGGCTCTTTTTCAACAGCATTTGGTTTGCTTGTCATTTTAGGAGCTCATGCCTTTGGAGTTTAGTTCTTTGTCTGTAAACTGATTTACCTCTGGAAATTGGATTAAAAAAATCCATTGCCGTTGAGTCAATGGTGACTCATAGCAACCTAAATGACAGGGTAGAGCTGCCCCATAGGGTTTCTAAAGAGCTCCTGGTAGATTCAAACTTCTGACCTTTTGGTTATCAGCGGAAGCTCTTAACCGCTATGCCACAACCATGTCTCAAATGAAAGAATGCAGTTGTGGGATTCTTTTATTCCCATTAACAATAGGTAGTTCAACTGTATGGCAGAATCTGCAAATGTCATCTTGAGCTTAAGGAATTTCTTTTCAAATAAATTTCAAGTATATTTCCCTTCTCATCGATGCACTTCATACAACTTTTATGGAACAAGTGTCCAGAGAACACTCCTATATGGTATAGTTAGAGGGCATATGAGCTGGCATAGTTGGTATGCTCCAACATTTATGTCTTCTATTTCTTAGAACTTCTTTACAAGTTGAACAGAAAGCTTACTGACTTAAAGGCAGCACTCCTTAAACTTTCATATGTGTACAAATCTCCTGGCTATCTTGTTAAAACACATATTCTAATTCTGTGAGACCTGAAATTCTGCATTTCTAAAGCTCCAAGATCATGCCTCCAGATTGTTTCTGACAACATGTTGATTTGCAAGACTGTAGGCTACTGTTAAGTCCAGGCTTTAGTTAGTCAGTCCATCAGACTGCTAACACCACTCTAGTACATTGCATCCTCAATTCCAAGAGAAGTGAACCATATCATTAGATTTGTCCAGATATATACTTCATATTCAGTAGTTGAATTCTCTTAGGTTCTTATTTCTTAGAAAATATTCTTGTTTCTAAGAATCTTGCTGATGTAAATAGGCAATACCCAACAAGTCGTATAATCTGTCTTATCCCAGATGGGCTCAGCACTTCTCTTTCTGAGCTGTGCAGGAGTCCAGATTTCAACAGGAGACTGGAATAAGTAACATGTGGTGAGGTAATAGGATCCTCTTTTGAGGCAGTTACTCCAGGGAAGGTCTTTGAAGTGTTTTGTTTTTATATTTGTTTTTGTCATTGTTATCTTATAATGCAAGAAATATTTGGCTTCCTTAGAAGGGGGCTGGGTGGGTTTTTCTTCCACTGGCAAGGAAATTTCAAGGAGATTTGAGATGCCAAAGATCTCAGCTCAGCTTCATCTAGGCCTGTCCAAATGTCCTCATCCCAAGTCTCAATGTCTCACTTCTATATAAACAGCCTATTTACATTAGCAAGTAACTATTACACACTTAAGTGATTTAGCACTCCTGAGATCTTTACCTCCAGTATCTGGGCTTGCTTCTCAGACTTTTCAGCCCTGTCACTTCAGGAGGTTTCTATAACTCTCCACAAAACTTTCTGATACTCTACATGAGCTGTGATTTTGGAATTCAAGGGTTTAAGTTCATCTTTTCTTTAGATATGCTTTTAAGGGCAAAAAGCCTGTTCTAAAAGTGTTCAGAGTTATCATTTGTTACCATAGTGACTAAGTGCCATAACCACTTAATCTCACAAAATTTTGCTTTCTACTTGTATGCCATCCCATGATACAGCCTGTGATAATTTGAGTGATTTTGATTCTGCTGTATCCTATGGATTACCAGTATCACATTGCCTTCTAAAAAGGAGGCTAATCAAAGTAAATATCTGGACAACCAAATCTCAGAATCTCAAGTTACATCTCAGACAATTTCCATTCAGCACTACACTTCATGGCTACCTCAAGGTTGGACTGGACTGAATTGTGATTTCAGTCTACATGTATTGAGCCAAACCATTTGAATCTGATAATAATCTAGGTTATATTAACCCCTATAAAATTTTAGCTGTCTACCATATTTCAATAACCTAAGTTGTTTACATCCTTTAGTAATTATTCCAATTTGTGTAGTCTCTTCCAAATACAGAAATCATCCAAAAATAAAAAGTTTTTGTAACAAAAATATTAGGCCAAGGATGCTTAAGAACAACATAAATTTAGACAATAAAAATGATGTTAAAGGTTATGTAATAAAGTATAATATTTTAATACTATTGGATTTGCTTTAAAAACCTGGATAAGAAACTTAAAAATGATGACATGTGAACTGTAAACATGAACAATTTGCACATAATAATATGTACATTATGTGTATATGTTGTTGTTATTAGGCGCCATGGAGTTGTTTCCAACTCATAGTGACCCTATGTACAACACAACTAAACACTCTCTGGTTCTGTGCCAACTTCAAAACCTTGGCTATGTTTAAGCCCATTGTTGCAGCCACTAGGTCAGCCCATCTCATTGAGACTCTTCCTCTTTTTTGCTAGCCCTCTGTACAAAATTGATTTTAGATTGTGGAAATATGGATGTTGTCTTTTTTCCTTTTCTTTTGTTCATTGTTAGTCTGAAGAAAGATTAATTTAGTTGTGGCTTTGAGAACTCTGATTCAATTTAATTGGCCCTTCTTTGATTAATCTTGGTTTGCAAACTTCTTTTCTCATAGTTTCTAGGGTTACAGAATCATCCTTGAGTTATTTCTAAATCTTGCAAAAGTATTAAATCATGAAGTGCTGTTTTCTAAGTCCACACAAGCCCCAACTCATCCTAATAACCTATGAAGCTGCAAATGCAGCAGATAATTATGTTTCTCTCAAGATAAAAAAGCCCATAGGTCATTCTGTTTAGGTGGGAATTGAAACCACTGTACTACAATATTGGAAGCCAAGACAATTAGTGAAATAATTAGGTACCATCTGCATTATTTCTTATCCTCTATCTCATGTTTGCCTTGATTTTTTTTGATAACTAGTGTTAAAATAAATACACTTTTACTGCTTTCCTAACTGGTAATGGATTTTTACTGTGATGGCTTAGCAAGACATTTCAGAGAAATCCAAGCATTGTAACAATTCCAGTTATCTTCCTGTGATGGAAGCAAATAGTGTAAATCTTGATGAATAGTTATCACAATTATCTTGTCACTAAAGCCGACTCCTCCAAATAACAATATATAAATTCATCTGAGGTTGGACACATTCTGTAGCTGTTTTTCTAAGAATGAATACCAGTGCAGTCAAAGAGGGTATAAAGACCTTTTCAATTCCATGTAATACAAAAATAACGAAAACTGAGCCTGTCAGAAGTGAGATATTACTGGGAAAATAACATGTTATTCGTTGAATGACAATTAATATTTTCTATGATTTATTATTAGCACATGGGAAACCCTAGTGGCATAGCAGTTAAATGCTATGGCGCTAACCAAGCAAGCAAGAGGCCGGCAGTTCGAAACCGCCAGTTGCTCCTTGGAAACTCTACGGTGCAGTTCTACTCTGTCCTACAGGGTCTCTATGAGTTGGAATCAACTCGACAGCAGTGGGTTTTTTGGTTTGGATTATTAGCACCATATGGTTAAAAACAAAATAGTTTTACTTTTAAATACCTTCTAGCAAGAAAACAAATGTTTTGAGTAAAATACTGGATCATGCATATGCCTTAGCATTTTAATAGAATAGAGTTTTCTTTATGTCTAGATTAATATGAAAATCTAAATTAATGTGTGCATAAAAATAAAAGAATTTAAATTTTCAGAAAACTATATAACCAGATTTGCCACTAAGCAATTGCATGCCCACTGCCATTCAGTCAATTATAACTCATAGCAACCCTGTAGGACAGAGTAGAACTGCCCCATAGAGTTTCCAAGGAGCTCCTGCCAAATTTGAACTGCTGACCCTCTGATTAGCAGCTGTAGCACTTAACCACTACGCCACCAGGGATTCCTCTAAGCAATTAGTGTGGTTCAAAACTATGAGTTGCATCCTACCCACCCTCCTCTCCATCCTGCAGAGCCTAGCTGCCCCAGGTCATGATGGGAAAGACAAATTATCCTTTTTTCTCTATTTTTACTCAATTTAAGCCAGCAGTTGCTTTTGTTTCTTTGTTTGATTTTTTACTTGACCTTATCAGTAGTAAATAATATTCACACTCTAGCTTAAATTACTTCTCTATTGTGAAGACTTCCCTAACAACCAGTTTAAAATTAATTGTTCCTTATCTGTGTTTTCATAGAATTTGGAATACTTATGACATGGAATTTATCACAAAAATATATTTTGTGACAAATTTCCTATACAGATAGTATGCACAGTACACACGTGTGTGTATCTCTATATCTAAGTCTAGATCTACTCATAAGAGTATGAACAACCTCAGAAAAATGGTTACCTATTCATTTTTTAATACACACCAAAAAGTAGAGTGTATGCACAAAAAGATGTTGAATAAATATTAGCTGAGTTGAAATACTTATTGTCTGTCCACATTGGCTAAAAAGCATTAGAGTTCCTATTAATTTGAATGTATCAAAAGGCTAGAGGCAAAAAAAAAATACATTTTTAGTATTGATTTACAAATTATTTTATCAATGGTAGCTCCTAGGGCAGTTCACTGTCTATTAATATAACACTATAATTTTAAGGGAGCTTGGAAATCATGTTAATTCTTTCTGACAAGCTTATGATTTACATTTTTTCTGTTTACTATGGAAAGAGGAACAAAGTTCAAAAATTTATTGCAAATATTGATAAATTATATTATAAATGCATTTTAAAGTCACTTAAATTTCATCAGAATTGCTAGAGGAGTGGGAGTGAGAAAGGAGATCTAGATGTTCCCTTACTGGGACAGAACTGGGCAAGAGAAGAGATCAGATGGAAGCAGAAGCAGATGCTGAGCTTCTTGGGTGTAGGAGTCAAATACAAGACATCACTGCTATTTTCTCTTCCTAAGGAATGAAGAATTAGTCCTGACCTTTTCTATGGAGTCCTGTATACCTTTCCAAGGAGTCCCTGGGTGGTGTGAACAGTTAATGAACTTAACTGCTAACCAAACTGTTGGAGGTTCAAGTCCACCCAGATGTGCCTCAGAAGAAAGGCCTAATGATCTACTTCCAAAAAATTAGCTACTGAAAACCCTATGGAGCACAGTTCTATTCTGACATGCACTGGGTTACCACAAGTAGAAATCAGCTCTATGGCAAATGGTTACTGGTATAATTTTCCAAATCTTTTCCCCATCTTCTACTGAGATAAGCAACTATAATCATCCTCGTTTTACCATCCTGGTTCTTGAAGCCTAGGGAATATGTTGACCTAGTTTAAATATTCTTCTTCTGCTTGACAGTGAGACAACTTGTATGTTTGTTACAAATAAATTAAAGTGGCACAAACTCTTGTTCACCACTTGGTATATTTCTTTAACATTTGTGTCAGTTGAGTCTCCTTAATCAGATTCTAAGACAGAGTAAGAAGTGCAAACAATTTATGTGGGAGTAAAATTTATAACAGATAAAGGAAGGAAGCAGGATTGGGCAGAAGGAGTCATCAGGCTGCAATAGAGATCTGACATTTCTGTACACCCAGTGGAGAGTGCTGGAACAAAGATTGCTCATTGCAGGAATCTATACTGGGAGGAAATGTCTAAGTATTTGTACTACAGTTTTGTTGGGGACACCAAGAGAAGAGAGAAACTTTAGTTCAAAGGCTGAGCTGGATAGGAAGACATTAACAACTGGACACTGTTAGCTAAGCACATTCTTCACAGGGATTCAATGAAACCTTCACATATGAGGTTCTAAGCATAGTACCTCCATGTTACAATAGTCTACTCATTTGGCAAAGATCCACTGCTCTATATACATTTGAGGAGCAGTCCTTCAAGTCTTCCCGTGGGCCTCTTTCTAAGCGGAAATTCAAAAGTGGAAGGTTAGTGGAATCAATGACAGCCCCTGTTGCTGCTGTTGCTCTAGCATTCATCATCTCACTAATCCACTATCCATTCTAAATTTCCCTCATTTCTAGCTATGACCTTTCCTAGTATTATTGTCACTTGCCTGTTTGGGTAACACAAACACTCATATTTGAGGAGTATGAGTCACTGGAAATTTTATTTTTAGCTCTGCATTGCTGAACTTGCACATTCACTATGAAATTTGGGAAAGAGAGTGGATCACCTGAGTTTCACACACGTTTCTCCCTACTTCTGCTGATTTGAGTCGATTTCCCTACCAGAAAGGTGACTCTTCTTTGAGCCTGCTGGTGCCTGCATACAAAATGTCCAAAGTTCTCTATAAGCAACCATAGTTTATAATTCAATGAAATCCCTGCTTTGTACATTGGTGAAAGTGTGTCTTTTGAGGATCTGAAACATCTAATGCTGTAAAGCCTGGAGTTGCTAAATAGGGAGCACAAAGTTCCCAAGCAGGTTTTTGGGAATGATGATGTGATAGTAAATTTTACCTGTCAACTTAAGAGAAGCTGTGGTGCCCAGTTTTTGGTCAAACACTAGTGAGGATGTTGCTATGAAAATATTTTCATGTGACTAAGTTTTTTTAGGTTGTAAAAGGGGATCCTGGTGGCTTAGTGACTAAGAGCTACGGCTGTTAACCAAAAGATTGGCAGTTTGAATCCACCAGGCACTCCTTGGAAGCCATATGAGGCAGTTCTACTCTGTCCTATAGGGTCACTATGAGTTTGAATTGACTCAGCAATGGATTGGAGTTGTTGCTTTTGTTGGGAGTTGTAAGTATTTTCATGGCAGTATCCTGACTACAACTGACCTTAAGTAAAGCAGATTATCCTTTGTAATGTGAGTGGGCCTTATCTAATCTGTTCAAAACCTTAAGAGTAAACACTGACATTTTCCAAGAGAGAAGGATTTTGAATCAAGACCATAATTTAGATATTCTGGAGTTTCCAGCATAAAGATTTGAACTTCAGAGCCCCCTCAATTGCATAAGCCAATTAAATCTCTCTCTCTCTCTATCGACACTGTTGGCTATATTTTTCTGTAGAACCCAGAAGAGTACACATTGTAGTACCAACAGCGTTTCTAAAGGAACAAAATCTTAAGGATAAGTATATTAAATTGGTTCTGGGGCTTCTGAAATTGGTCTCTAATCTGATTAAATTTAAAGGTGCTAAAGATTTTATTTATGTTAGCACAGAGGTCTCTAATAGTTCGTGGTGTGATATGATAATAACCAAAAAACGAACTCACTGCCATCAAGTCGATTCCGACTCATAGCGACCCTATAGGACAGAGTAGAACTGCCCCATAGAGTTCTTAACAACTAAGCCACCAGGGTATTTGATATGAAGTAAAATATCACCAATGGATGCTCCTAACCAAAAACATTGGAAACAAGGTTCCAGGTGATCCTGTATTTGATATCTTAGAGGAGGTTTTTTTTTTTCTTTTTTTCCCAGACTGATGTGTATAATGACACGGACCAGTTGCTCTTGCTTTCACTGGACTAAATAAGAAAAGCAAAGGATCAGCTAAGGGATTCAAATTCTCAGCTCAAGTGCCACAGAAATTACCTAAATATTTTTGTATGTGTCCTGAAAGAAAACTTACTGTCCTGTAGCCACAGAGCTGAAACTGACAAAAACTAAACCCAGAGTTTCATCCTATAGTTGACTAAATTACAACACAAATAGAGCTCCCAACCTTGCAGGGTATCTTTGTGAAAGTGAGGACACTCATTAAGAAGGAATAGAATCCTGAAGTTGACATGGGCACATCATAAAAAACCTGGAGTTTTTCAACCCGTAAATTCTGATGAATCTTTTGCAAGTGCAAGCAGCCCTTTCACCCCTGTCTTAGAAGATTAACCATCCTTTTCCTGAGGAATAGTAAGGGCATCCCCTGGGGCAGTTACTTTGCAAGGTACTGCTGATTGTCCTTAGGACCCAAGTTTTTTGCTTCTAGACCTAAAACTAGGCTCAAGTCCCAGCAGGTCCCAAAAAATGAGGTCAATTTGTGCTTATAAAGAGATATGATACAATCCAAAATAACTATACGATTTTTCCAATTTATATGGACAGAAATACTAAGAATGTGTGTGAGAATGGCTATTAAGGGTGTGAGATAATGGTAAAAGGAACATAAAGTTGGATCAGGCAGAATTCATTTGTATAGGCCAATTAAACAGTGTTTCTGGATTTAACGTTGTAGCTCCTGGGTTAGAAAGAACTTCAATAGTTTGGCTGAGACATGGACTAACATATTGTTGTTAGGTGCCGTAGAGAAAGTTGCAATTCATAGCAACCCTATGTACAACAAAACAAAACACTGCCTGGTCCCACACCACCCTCACAATCATTGCCGTGTTTGATATCATTATCGCAGCCACAGTTTCAAACCATCTCCTAGAGAACCTTCCTCTTTTTTCCTGACCAACCACTTTACTAAGTATGATATTCTTCTTCAGGGACTGGTCCCTTCTGATAACATGACCTAAGTACGTGAGACGAAATATCTCTATACTGGATACCACAGAACATTCTGGCTGTACTTCTCTAAGACAAGTTTGTTTTTCATCCAGCAGTCCATAATATATTCAATATTCTTCACTTCACCAACACCATAATTCAAAAGCATCAATTTTTCTTCAATCTTCCTTATTCATTGTCCAGCTTTCCCTTGTATATAAGGTGATTGACAAATACCATGGCATGGGTCAGGTACAACATAGTCCTCAAAATGAAATCTTTGTTCTTCAACATTTTAAAGAGGTCTTTTACATTTTTTTTTTTTTAAAGAGACTTGCCCAAAGCAATAAGTCATTTGATTGCTTGCCTGCTGCTTCTGTGGGTGTTGATTGTGGATCCAAGTAAAAAGAAATTCTTCACAACTTCAATATATTCTCCTTTTATCATGATATCAGTTCCTTATTTACCCATTTGGTGTGAGGATTCTTATTTATTTACTTTTATGTTGGAGTGTAATCCTAACTGAAGGCTATAGTCCGATCTTCATCAGTAAGTGCTTCAAGTCCCTTTCACTTCAGCAAACAAGGTTGTGTCGTCTACATATTGCAGGTTGTTAATGGTTGTTAATGAGCCTTCCTCCAATCCTGATGCCCCATTCTTCTTCATATAGTGGAGCTTCTCAGGGTATTTTCTCAGTAGACAAATTGGATAAGTATGGTGAAAGGATCCAACCATGAGACACACTTCCTGATTTTAAACTATGCAGTAGCCACTGGTTCTGTTTGAACAACTGCCTCTTGGTCTATGTATAGAGTCTGTATGAGCACAGTTAAGTGTACTGGAATTCCCATTCTTCACAATGTTATCCATCATATGCTATTCTTCACACAGTGAGTAGGCCTTGCAAAGTCAATAAAATACAGGTAAACATTTTTCTGGTATTCTCTACTTTCAGCCAAGATCCTTCTGACATCACAATGATATCCTTAGTTCAATGTCCTCTTCAGAATCTGGCTTGAATTTCTGGTAGTTCCATGTTGATGCACTGCTGCAACAATTTTTTAATTTTCTTCAGCAAAATTTTACTTGTGTGTGAAATTAATGATATTATTCAATACTTTCTGCCTTCTGTTGGATCAAATTTCTTTGGAATGGGCACAAATATGGATATCTTCCAGTTTGTTGGCCAGGTAGCTAGCTGTCTTCCAAATTTCTTGACATAGGTCAGTGAGCATTTTCAGCATTGCATGCATTTGTTGAAACATTTCAGTTGGTATTTTGTCAATTCCCCGACCCTTTTTTTTTTTGCCAATGCCTTCATTGCAGCTCAGAGTTCTTCCTTCGGTACCATTGGTTCTTGATCACATCCCACCTCATGAAAAATTTGAACGTCAGTCAATTCTTTGGGGTACAGTGACTGTGTGTATTCCTTCCAACTTCTTTTGATGCTTCCTGAATCATTCAAAAATTTCCCCATAGAATCCTTCAATATTGCAACTTGAGGCTTGAATTTTTTTCTTCAGTTCTTCTACCTTGAGAAATGCTGAGCGTGTTCTTTGCTTTTGATTTTCTAACTCCATGCCTTTGCATATTTCATTAAAATACATTATTTTGTCTTCTCAAACAGCCCTTTGAAATCTTCTGTTTAGCTTTTTTATTTCATCATTTCTTCCATTTTCTTTAGCTATTCTGTGTTCTGAGTCTCTTCTGAGATTTATTTTGGTCTTTTATTTCTTCCTTTCTTTTTAGTGACTTTTTTGCTTTCTTGATGATGTCCTTGATGTCATTTCACAACTCATCTGGTCTTCAGTTATTAGTGTTTGACATGTCAAGTCTATTCTTGAGATTGTCTCTAAATTCAGGTGGGATATAGTCAAGGTTGTACTTTCACTTTTGTGAACTTGTTTTAATTTTCTTCAGTTTCTACCTGAACTTGCATAAGAGTAATTGATGATCTGTTCTGCTGGCCTTCTTCTGACTAATGAGAATTGTGCTTCTCCTTGGTCTTTTCCACAGATATAGTCAATTTAATTCCTGTGTATTCCACCTGGCAAGATTCATGTGTATAGTCACTGATTATGTTGTTGAAAAAAGATATATCTAATGAATAAGTCATTGGTCTTACAGAATTCTATCACGCAATCTCCTTCAGCATTTCTATCACCACGGCCATATTTTCCCACTACCGATCCTACTTTCTTTGTTTCCAGCTTTTGCATTCCATTCTGCAGTAATTATTCATGCACCTTAATGCATGTTTGATCAATTTCAGACTGCACAAGTTGGTAAAAATCTTCCATTTCTTCATCCTTGGCATTAGTGGTTGGTGCATAAATTTGAAAAATAGTCCTATTAACTGGTCTTCCTTCTAAGCCTATGGATATTATGCTATCACTGACAGCATCGTACTTCAGGATAGATCTTGAGGTGTTATTTTTTGTGATGAATGCTATGCCATTCCTCTTCAGTCTGTCTTTCCTGGCATAGTATGCCATACGATTGTCCAATTCAAAATGTCTAGTGCCAGTTCATTTCAGCTCACTGTTGGCCATGATGTTGATCTTTATGCATTCTATTTCATTTTTGACGACTTCCAATTTTCCTTGGTTCATACTTTGTACATTCCACATTCTGATTATTAATGGATGTTTGCAAGTGTGTTTTCTCATTTTTAGTCGTACCACATCAGCAAATGAAGATCTTGCAAGCTTTACTTCATCTACAACATTAAGATTGACTCTACTTTGAGAAAGTAGCTCTTCCTGAGTTGTATTCTAAGTGTCTTCCAACATAAGGGCCTCTTCTTCTGGCACTATATCAGACAATGGTTTGCTGCTATTTGTAATATTTTCACTTGCTGATTTTTTTTTTAGAAGTAGATGGCCATGTCCTTCTTCCTAGTCTCCCTTAGTCCAGACTAACATGTTCCCTATACTAAATATAGTTCAAATGCCATAACTGTATTGATATACTCTATAACAAGGTATCCAATGGCATAGAATTATATTGTTAGAGTAGATTTATCCTGTAAGACTTGCCCACACATCTTTTACCAGGAATATAAAGAATAAATTTGTGAGGAGAGCCCAATCATCCTAGAATAGCTCTTTATTTTCTCAGATATTATAGTGGGAAATGCTGATAGTCAACTGGGAAACTTAAATGTAATGTGGTAACTGGATTTTTGTATAGTAGGGGCCTAGTGGCAGCACTAAATTGTCAAAGGCAAGTGTTTACTATAATGGAAAGCAAAGTAAAATTAGTAATCAGATTAGAGACATATGGAAGTTGATTGTGCTGTCCTAGAAAAGAAATATTTGGGAAGACTAGTAAGTTATTACTTGTTCAAGTGAACATAAGTTCAACTTGAATCACCAAAACAAAGAGTCACTGTTTCTCCATCAATTCTTAGATCTGAGTCAGTTTATAACTTCCTGAGTCAAGGAGAGACAAGATCACCTTGAGGAAGGGCCTCATTACACTACAAAAAATTTATACTTTAATCTTTCTCACGTCTTTCCTCAAGAGCCTTTTACCAAGGTGACTGTGCACTAAGAAAAGGAAATCATCAGAATTTTCGGGGATCACTGGAAACCGGACTAAAAAAAAAGGCCCCAATGGTTCAACAGTAAAAGTTGAGTCCAAGGAGAAGACACTAGAACTCACTCTATCAAGGAAAATAATAATAAACCAAAATAAATACCAGATTTCTGGAGGGATTGCAGAAATTGTTGTTTGTTGTTATTCTTAGGCAGCAATATTATTTACAACAACAACAAAAAAATACTCACTGCTCCTGCACCATCCTAACAATCATTGTTATATCGTAGCCCTTTCTTGTAGCCACTGTATCAATCCATCTGTTAAAGGTCTTCCTCTTTTTTGCTGACCCTCTACTTTATCAAAGATGATGTCCTTCTCCAGGAACTGATCCCTCTTGATAACATGTTCAAAGTACATGAGACAAAGTCTTGCCATCCTCACTTCTAAGGAGCATTCTGTTTGTAATTCTTTCAATACAGATTGTCCATTCTTTTGGTTGTTCTTGTTAGGTGCCGTTGAGTTGATTCTAACTCTTAGTGACCTATGTACCATTATTCTGGTAGTCCATGGTATATTTAATAATCTTCACCAACACCATAATTGAAAGGTATCAACTCTTCTTCGGTCTTCTTAATTCATTGTCCGGTTTTAACATGCAGATGAGGTCATTGAAAACACCATGGTTTAGGTCAGGCGCACCCCAGGCCTTAAAGTGACACTTTTGCTTTTCAACAATTTACAGAGGTCTTTTGCAGCAGATTTGCACAACGCATTACAGATTTCGATTTCTGCTTTCAAGGGTAATGATTGTGGATCCAAGTAAAATGAAATCCTTGACAACTTCAAACTTTTTTCCATTTATCATGATGTTGCTTATTAATCCAAATGAGAAGATTTTTTATTCCTTTATGTTGAGGTATAATCCATACTGAAGTCTTTGATCTTCATCAGTAAGTGCTTCAAGTCCTCTTCACTTTCAGTAAGCAATGTTGTGTCATTTGCATATCACGGGCTGTTAATGGGCCTTCCTGCAGTCCTGATATGATGTTTTTCTTCATATAATCCAGCTTCTTAGACCATTTGCTCAGCATACAGATTGAATAAGTATCATGGAAGGATACAACCCTGACATGCACCTCTCCTGATTTTAAACCATGCTGTATCCTGTAGTTCTCTTTGAATGACTGCCTCTTTCTCTATGCATAGGTTCCGCATGAGCAAAATCAAGTGTTCTGGAATTCTCATTCTTCGCAATGCTATCCATAATTTGTTATGATCTGCATAGTCAAATGTCTTTGCATAGTTAATAAAACACAGGTAAACATCTTTCTGGTATTCTCTGCTTTCAGCCAAGATCCATCTGACATCGGCAGTGATAGCTCTCATTTCACGTCCTCTTCTGAAATCAGCTTGGATTTCTGGAAGTTCCCTGTCATTGCGCAGCTGCAACAACTTTGGAAAGATCTTCAGCATAATATTACTTGCATATAATATTGATTATATTGTTTAACAATTTCCCAATTCCTTTGGATCACTTTTTTTTTTTAATTGTATATGTATATAGATCTCTTTTAGGCAATTGGCCAGGTAGCTGTCTTCCTAACTTCTTGGCATAGACGTATGAGCATTTCCAGTGTTGGATTCATTTGTTGAAACATATCAGTTGGTATTCTGTCAGTTCCTGGAATCTTGGTTTTCACCAATGCCTTCATTGCAGCTTGGACTTTTTACTTCAGTATCATCAGTTCTTGATTACATACTACTTCCTGAAATGGTTGAACATAGGCCAATTCTTTTTAGTACAGTGATTCTGTGTATTTCTTCCATTTTCTTTTGATGCTTCTTGTGTCATTCAATTTTTACCCATAGAATCTTTCAATATTACAATGCAAAGCATGAATGTTTTCTTCAGTTCTTCTGGCTGAAAAACGTCTGCATGTTCTTCTCTTTTGTTTTTCTAACTACAGGTCTTTGCACATTTCATTATTTTTTTTTTCTCGTGCCACCCTTTGAAATAGTCTGTTCAGCTCTTTCACTTCATCATTTCTTCTATTTATTTTAGCCACTCTACTTTCAAGGCAAGTTGAGCCCATCAAGTTGGAAGTCACTAAAATACAACTGAGAAAGAGCTGCATCTACAAAGTACAGTCTACCTTAATGATGTGGATGGAGTAAAGCTTACAGAACCTCCATTTGTTGATGTGGCATAACTCAAAATGAGAAGAAACAGTTTCAAATGTTCATTAATAATTGGAATGTGGAAAGCATGAAGTATGAATCAAGGAAAACTGGAGGTTGTCAAGAATAAAATGGAATACCTGAAGATAAATATTCTAGGCATTAATGAGCTAAAATAGACTGGTACTGGACATTTTGAATCAGACAATCATATGGTCTACAACGTCAGGAATGAAAAATTGAAGAGGAATGGCATCATATTTATCGTCAAAAAGAACATTTGTATCTCTATCCTGAAATACAGCTCAATCAGTGATGGGACAATATCCATAGGCCTAGATGGAAGGCCAGTTAATATGACTATTATTCAAATTTACACACCAACGATTAATGCCAAAGATGAAGAAACTGAAGATTTTTACCAACTTCTGTAATCTGAAATTGATCAAACATAGGATCAAGATGCATTGAATTACTGGAGGTTGGAATGCAAAGTTGGAAACAAAGAAGGATCAGTAGTTGGAAAAATACGGCCTAGGTAAAGGTTGAAGAAACACACAGAGTCACTATACAAAAAAGAATTGGTCTATGTTCAACCATTTCAGGAGGTAGCATATGATCAAAAATTGGAGGTGCTACAGAAAGAAGTCCAAGCTGCACTGAAGGGCATTAGGCAAAAACAAGCCTCCAGGAACTGTTGGAATACCAATTGAGATGTTGCAACAGATACAGCGCTGGAAGTGCTCACTTATCCGTGCGAAAGAATTTGGAAGAGAGCTTCCTGGCCAACTGACTGGAAGAGATCCATTTTATGCGCCTAACAACCTGCAATATGCAGATGACACAACCTTATTTGCTGAAGGTAAAGAGAACTTTAAGAACTTACTGATGAAGATCAAAGGCCACAGCCTTCAGTGTTGATTACTTCTCAACATAGAGAAAACAAAAATCCTCACAACTGGACCAATAAGCAACATCATAATAAGCAGAGAAAATATCAAAGTAGTCAAGGATTTCATTCTACTTGGATCCATAATCAGCGCCAATGGAAGCAGTAGTCAAGAAATCACAAGGTACATTGTCTTGGGCAAATCTGCTGCAAAAGACCTCTTTAAAGTGTTAGAAAGGAAAGATGTCACTTTAAGGCATGCTATGCACCTGATCCAAGCCATGGTCATTTTCAATCACCTCATATGCATGCAAAAGCTGGATGGTGAATAAGGAAGGCCAAAGAAGAATCAATGCCTTTGAGTTGTGGTCTTAGCAAAAAATATTGAATACACCCTGGACTGCCAAAGAACAAACAAATCTGTCTTGGAAGAAGTACAACCAGAATGCCCCTTAGAAGCTAGGATGGTGAGATTATGTCTCACATACTTCGGACATGTTATCAGGAGGGATCAGTCCCTGGAGAAAGATATCATGCTTAATAAATAGAGGGTCAGTGAAAAAAAGGAGGATCTTCAAAGAGATGGATCGACAAAGTGCCTGCAACTATGGGCTCAAGCATAACAATTTTGAGGATGGCTCAAGGTAAGGCATTAGTTCATTCTGTTGTACATAGGGTTGCTATTTTGTCCTGTTATACATAAGGTCGCTATGAGTCTGAGACTCAGAGCAAGGGAATAATCTTTCAGTTAGAATTTATCAGACACCAGGAAGGGTGAAGCTGATACGAACTATTGGAGAACCTGACCAGGTTAGACGGACACTTGCAGCCGACGTGAATGGCTGGCTGGTACTTGAGTAACCTCATCCTTAGTACTCTTTTGCCCTACTGAAGGACTAATTAACAGCTGTTTTGGACTGATAAAATGATTGGGAGAAGGAAGTTAGCCTCCAAGTATGAAAGAACCATGGCTAAAAAAGCCAAGAGGTCCCTGTGGTGTGGTAGATGGCTTTTGTGAGCCTTTCTAACCATGGTTTTATAATTTCTACCCAAGTGATTGGGTGGGATTGTGCAAATAGGGTAATTGTGACCCACCAAGGGGATTGGTCAGTTTTGCCATTGGACTAGGCTTAAAAGAGTGCCAATTCCAGAGTGAAAGGAGAGGATTACACCGCCACCAAGGGAGAACAGCCAGGAACAGAAAGCAAGTCCTTTCAACCCAGGATCCCTGTTCTGAGAAGCTCCTGGGACTAGGAGACAGAGAGGGAGAGAGAGAAGAAGTGGCAGAGAAATGACTTCAGGAGACAACGTGGAGGGCTTCCTGGCTCACAAAGCAGGAAAGCTGAGTGCCACTGGACAGGAGTCTTTCTGGTGTAGTAAGGTGTCTCCAAGCACTTATTGGCAGAACTAAAAGAGCTCTGTAACACTTTCCTGAACAGGGCAGAGGCCAAGGGCTAGAGAGGCATGCTGCGAACACAGCTGAGAAGAGGCTATCTTGATGGAAGAACTGTATCCTGAGCATTCCTGAACTTGAATTGTAAGCTGTTACTTTCCTAAGAAGCCCCATAATTATAAGTATTGTCTGTGAGTTCTATGTGGACATTGCAATAAATTATCTAATTCAGCAGAGAAGTAGGGAGTGCTGTGGGAGGAAAGGTTGGTGTGAGAATGGGTAAAGATGAAGAAAGAATGTCTGACCTCGGCCTCATAAAAATCAGCCTTGGGCTGTTGATCTTGATTCTTCTTCTCCCTTGTGAAGTTAGAGGAGGCCAGACACCACCCCCATGCCATTTTTACATATCTGCTAAGAAAGACCACCAGAAGCAGTATTTTTTTTTCCCAAGCTGGCGAGTCTGGCAATACACCTTCATTGCCCTACCTCAGAGATATATCAATTTTCTAGCCATATGTCAAAATTTGGTCCACAGGGAACTTTACAACCTTACCCTGCCAAAAGACATCACAATGATTCATCACCTTGATGACATCATGCTTATTGGACATAGTTAGCAAGAAGTATCCACTACTCTAGACGTTTCAGTAAGACATTTGCCCATCAGCGGGTGGGAAATAAATCCAACAAATTTTCAGGAGCCTTTCACCTCCATGAAATTTCTAGGGGTATAGTGGTAAGGGACGTGTTGAGCTATCCTTTCTAAGCTGGAGGAAAAGTATTTGTATCTGGCCCCTTCTAAAACTAAAAAGGAGGCACAATGCCTAGTGAGCCTTTTGGTTTTGGAGGCAATGTATTCCTCATTAGGGTGTGATACTCAGCCCATTTACCAAGTGGTGCAAAGAGCTCGTAGTTTTGAGTGGAGCCTCTTATATGTTCTCCAACATCCCTGCTTCCCTGATTTTCTACCTGCACCACAGTATCTCAGGCATTTCAATTTTTGTTCAGTGTGGGCATTGCTTTACCCAGTCCTCTAGAAGCCAACGTGGCATCAAGTTTTCATCGCCCCTGAAGTCCTTGACAGGATATTAAATCTTCCAACCCTTGAAAATGCCCCAAATTTAATAAACTCTTCCTCGTCCAGGCTTGTGTTCTGGCCTTCTCTATCAAAAAAAAAAAAAAAATCTATCAAGTACCCTCAAAATCTAGTATGAGAGATACTCTTTTGTCTTCCTCTGGTCCATACTAATTAATTCTTACAGCTCCTTAGGGACATGGATTCCAGAAGTGTTTAGGTAGATCCTGAGGGGGAACCATTTTGTTTTATTGGGGAGAGACTTTTGAATTTCCTTTCCATAAGGAGGAAGTATGCTCTTTATATAAACAATGATAGATACATATATGTATATATATATGGAGTTTTGGTGGTGCAGTGGTTTAAGAGGTCAGCGGTTTGAATCTACCAGGTGCTCCTTGAAAACCCTATGGAGCAGTTCTACTCTGGTCTATAGTGTTTCTGAGTCAGAATTGCCTCAAAGGCAATTTTTTTTGCTTCTATATGTATATATATATATGAAAGTATATATGTATATATGATGTAGATATGATGTATATATGTATATAATTATAATACATATAAATTTTATATACTTTCATCTGAAACAACTTCTATATTAATAATAACAAAACTTCCTCCTGTTCCTGAAATGAAATAAACTCGTATTTTTAAAATTTCCAATAATTTTATAATAATTATCCTATTTTTGGCTGAAGCCAAATTACTGTTTTCTCTCATGTCATTTGTTAATGTGAATTTATTCAATACTATGTTTAATGAGCTTATATAGACAATATTTTTGTTTAATTTGGCCATTCTAATTTTCAAGTTAATGTTATAAATAGTTACCTAATAATCACAAGTAAATTGCCAATAGAGTAAATACCAAATTCTGAAGAGTTCTGTTTAATGGCGCTAATTTAACACTCTTAAGGTAGCCTGTAGTGAACAATCTTTTACTGAACTACTTATAATTAATTATTTGTAGCAAATAATCCTGTGATACAAATCAGTGAGCTAATACCTGTCCAAGTAAGTATCATCAGTAAAATATGTAGGCCAAATGCATCTTGTTCTACTTACAGGCTGACTTTTCATTTCATTTCCACTCAATACTTCCCAACTCAAACATTTCAAGAACACAGGTTAAAAATTTAGCTTAAAGCACCTGATTGCCCTCATAGAAATGGAATTCAGCCAGCAAAAACATGTGACTTAAAAAAAAATAGAAAGTTAAATTCTGAGTTCTTAAATATATGTATTTATTCGATAGAGTGAAAATTGGATACTTAGTTGTTGCCTGCAGATATTTGGTCTGAAGTTTGAATTACACATAGAGCTCATTTATGTCCATGTTTGGGATGCTGAATTATACTCTCCTTGCAAGTCTGCTTGCCTCAGAGAGAGCAAAATGATTTAGCCCAGTTCCATTTCAGCAAGTTGATAACTTTGCCCTTGCACATCAGCTATCTTGAATCACAGCTGACTCTGTTAGGCACTATGTCATTCCACATTTCACTCTGTTTGTGCAAAACCCAGAGTTGGTTTAATGCCTTCTGACCTTCTGTGAAAGCTGGGAAGCTCACACAATATTAGACAGAAATAATGAGCATTTAGCAGGACCTAGATTTAATTTATAGTGAAGTATTGGTTCATGTGGCCCGGACCGCTTCTTCTGAAGTTAGTTACTCTGGAAGTCAAAATCAAACCAAAGTAATGATGTAAGGTGAAGGAGAAGCCAGAGAATATTGGAGTAGTATTACTGCTATACCTTTTCCTTTAATGATGTTTCTTTGTTTTCATTTTTATAACACAGAATCAAATACTATGTCTTCCTTGATTGATTTTAATACAGAACATTGGAAATTGGCACCTGAGTTTCAGTACTTTAAAAACCTATCTTAGTAACCAGGATTGGATGTGCACATTTACATAGGAAAACAATAATAATAAGGTCTGAAATTTTGACAAAAGTACTCTGTATTCACAGATATAGCTCAACAAAATTTATTTTACAGCCCACACAAAACGTTCTTAAACAAATGTAATGAATAGAATTTGGTTTTGTTTAGAATTGTAGCATTTATAATCATTATATTTTTCTTTGTTACAAAAAAGAAAAGAAGAAATTAAGCAATTCTTCCTGGTAAACATTCTAATGGCTGTTGAAAAATTCCAGTAGAAAAGTTAGCCACATATGCTAAGAAGAAACAAAACAAACCCAAAATAGCTACAAAATTTCCACAATATTCTGAGTTAAGATTTCTTATTTTTTTCAATATTCAACAGTTTTTGTTGTAAAGAGTGAGGAATACCCAGTCTTGTTCACCCCATAGTTGATTTTACTTTGCAAGTAGAGATTGTTCCTCTTCTAAACAACCGATTTCCTGTTATACCAAGCCTGAAGGGAAAAGAAACAGAAGGTGTTATTACTGCTGTCTTAAGTAGTATTTCCAGCTGTCTATATGATTTCTCAGAACAGTGATTTTTTTGTTTTCCTTGATGATACATCTCATATGTGACTAGATAACATATGTAAAGAGACTGTATTTCTTGTACTTTGTTTTAAATAATTTTGAATCCTATCATTGTCCCATTTACTCTCTCATAGTATATTAGTGTCATTCTTAACAAGTTCTTCTGTGATATAACATAGTAGCTATAGGTAGTTGGCTAAGCAGTACCATATTCCCTTTTATTGATCCTGAAAGTACCAATATATTGTGACACCATGTTGTTGAAGTGCTGCCTTAGAGCTTTTCTGCTTTACATGCAAATTGTCTACAGAAAAACAATGACTATTAATTGTGACTGAACACATACAACCAACAATGTCCACTGTCATTTTTCTATTTGTTTATAATACAGAATCAAATATCACGTCTTCCATGACTGATTTTAATACAGAACATTGGAAATTGGCATCTAAGTATATATACTTTAAAAATCTATCTTAGTACACAGGATTGGGTGTGCACATTTAAATAGGAAAAAATAATAAGGGTGATGTGTTATCTGCACAAGGAATGATCAGTAAATTTTAAGTCAAACCAATAGAAACAACCCAAAATAAAGTTAAAAAAAAGGGGGCGGGGGAGGGGGAAGAAAGCTAAAAAGAAGGCAGAAAAGAGATTCTCTTAAAAAGTATGGGAAAATATCAAGCAGCCTTTTGTACATCAAGGGGTGGGGGGGTCACTTAAAGAAATAATGAGAACATTTTCTAAAATTGATGAAAACAGATCTGAGAACCTCAAAGGAATTTTGTAGGCAGATTAATCCTAAATAACACCATTCCAGGACACATCATAATCAAATTACTGAAAACCAATGGCAAAGAGAAAAGTTAAAAATAAGTCACATTTTTACAGGAGAAAAGGTTAAGAATGACCAAAATTTTCATCAGAAATCATGGAGAATTCCCTTAACAATTTTAAACAATTTTTTTCAGGGAAAAGAAAAATAAGCAAACAGGGAATTAGAGGTTATTTGACCTTTGCTTACAGTTCTTACGACAGTCAAACCTACTGATTCAGCCGTATTCATTGCTTTTGTACCAGCCCTTTCCTCCACTCCATAGGCCCTAAACTAAATGTCTATAGTATGATGCCTAGAAGGCTTTGAAAAGCGCTGCCTAACTTTCAACTTCTCTATTCTCTCTTCTGGAAGGAAAGGCATTCCTATAGGTAAGGCAGCCACAAAATCTGTGTGCTACTTCTCTGGGATTCTGGTTTTTTTCCACATCTATTTTTTTTTTTTTTTCCCATGACCTAGTAATTTTTCACTGTCTTACTAGCTCTCAGCTTTCAACAAGATAAAAAAAAACAAAAACAATAATATTTTTTTCCAGATTTTTAGTTGTATTCAAAAGAGTGGTTCCAACTGTCTGATTTTCTATCATGGGACATTATTTTTAATTTTTTTATTAATCAATAAATTCTCCAGTAAAACTATATGGTTTACAACTATTCAAACAAATAGCATTCTACTTCTCCTTTATTCTTAATATTGATGTTACAAGACAATTTTTTAAGAATATTTATATGGTTCATGTTTCTTAACAACATATTTGTAAATTGCAGTCTTTTTACAAATTTGTTGCTGTTGTTGTTAGGTGCCCTTGAGTTGGTTCCGACTCATAGCGACCCTGTGTACCACAGAACGAAACACTACCTGGTACTACGCTATGCTCACAGTCGTTATGCTTGAGTCCATTGTTGCAGCGACTGTCCCAATCCATCTCATTTAGGGCCTTCCTCTTTTTCGCTGACCCTCTACTTTACCAAGCATGATGTCCTTCTCCAGGTACTGATCCTTCCTGACAACTTGCCAAAGTATGTAAGACACAGTCCCGTTATTGTTGCTTCTAAGGAGCATTCTGGTTGTACTTCTTCCGACACAGATTTGCAAGTCTTTTATATATATTGAACTTTAGATGAAGGTTTTCAGAACAAACTAGTTTCTCATCAAACAGTACACACATTGTTGTATGACATTGGTTAACAACCTCACGACATGTCAACACTCTCCCTTCTCAACACTGGGTTCCCTATTACCAGCTTTCCTGTTCTCTCCTGCCTTCCAGTCCCTGCCCTGGGGCTGGTGTACCCCTTTAGTATTGTTTTGTTCCATGGGACTGTTCAATCTTTGGCTGAAGGATGAATCTCAGGAGTGGCCTCATTACTGAGCTGAAAGGCGGTCCCGGAGCCATATTTTCAGGGTTTGTCCAGTATCTGTCAGGGCAGCAAGTCTGGTCTTTCTTTTTGAGTTAGAACTTTGTTCTACATTTTTCTCCTGCTCTGTCTGGGACCCTCTATTATGATCCCTGCCAGAGCAGTCAGTGGTGGTAGCCAGGCACCATCTAGTTGTACTGGACTCAGTCTGGTGGAGGCTGTGGTAGATGTAGTCCATTGGTCCCTTGGACTAATCTTTCCCTTATGTCTTTAGTTTTCTTCATTATTCCTTGCTCCTGAAGGGCTGAGACCAGTGGAGTATCCTAGAAGTCTACTAGGATAGACACTACTCACCAAAGTAAAATGTAGAACATTTTCTTTATAAAATCTGTTATGCCAATTAAGCTAGATGTTCCCCAAGGCCATGATCCCCACAGCCCCCGGCCCATCAATTTGGTCCCACAGGGAGTTTGGATGAGTCTATGGAGCTACTGTGGCCTTGCCTTGTACAGGTTGTGCTGGCTTCCCCAGTATTGTGTACCGTTTCACCTTTCATAAAAGTTACTGCTTATCTTTTGTCTATTAAGTGTTTTTCCATTTCACTCATCCCCTCCCCGGTGACCATCAAAGATTGTTCTTTTTGTATATAAACCTTTTCATGAATTTTTACAGTAGTGGTCTCATGCAATATTTGTCCTTTTGTGATTGACTTATTTCACTCAGCATAATGTCCTCCAGATGCATCCACGTTATGAGATGCTTCACAGAGCCATTGTTGTTCTTTATCATTGAGTTTATTGCTGTCATTTTGTAGTGCTTTTATTTGTGGTGCTAACGTTTTCTTTGTTCCTCTTACTCTCCTGTGCTGAGTTCCTTTTGTTTGTGGATTTCTTTTGTTTTTGTTGATTTTGATTTTATTGAGACTTTATGTTTTTCTTCTTCATTTCGATGAGTAGGTTTGTTAACTTTCTTTGTGGTTACCTTTAAATTTACTCTTGTCTTCCTAGGTAATATGTTCCTATTATTTCTGGTATCTCCTTGCCTCCCTCTCCATTGGAAAGCTCTATACCTATACCATTTATTCCCTCTTTTATTGTTCTGACATTGTTGTCATTTACAGATAAATCTTTCTGGTTCCCTGTTGCAATTGTTTTGGTTCTGGATAGTCCTTGAGAGTTCATTTCCTAGGTTGGTATCTGGCTGGTACAATCTTACGTCCTAGATTCAGACTGTGGTCTGATGTTTATTCTCAGACCGAAGAACTCCCTTTAATAATTCTTGCAAATTTGGTTTGGTTTTTATATATTCCCTTAATTTCTATTTATTTGGAAATGACCTAATTTCATCATCTTATTTGAACAAAAGTTTTGCAGGATATATTATTCTCAGTTGGCAATTTTTTTTCTTTCAAAGTTTTATATATGTCATCCCATTGTCTTCTTGCCTGCATGGTTTCTGCCATATAATCAAAGCTTAGTCTTATTGTTTCTCCTCTGTATGTGACTTTTTTTTTTTTTTTTTTTTTGAGCTGTTCTCACAATTTTTTCTTTGTCTTTGGTTTTAGCAAGTGTGATTATGGTATGCCTTGATGTTTTTCTTTTGGGGTCTATCCTGTACAGGTTTGCTAAGCTTCTTGGATGGTCAGCTTTTCATCATTCATGATATTAGGGAAGTTTTCTGTCAGCAATTCTTCAAGGATCATCTCTATGTTTTCTGTTTTCTCTCATTGTCCTGGAACTCCAATCACTCACAAATTTTTGCTTGTGATTGTATCCCACATAATTCTCAGAGTTTCTTCATTTTTCTTTGTTCTTTTTTCTGATTGTTCCTCAAAGAGGCTTGTGTCCAAGTGTTTGTCTTCAATTTCGCTGATTCTGCCTTCCATCGCTTCAAACCTGCTCTTCAGCCCTTTTACAACACTGTCCATTTCTGAAATCCTGTTGTTTATCTTTTGGACTTCTAATTGTTGTTTTTGTATAATTTCTAGCTGTGAATTTATTTTGGCATTTTGTTCCTGTATTACTTTCCCGAATTGTTTCAGCTTTTTGTCTGTATTTTCCATGAATGTCTGTCTTTTCCAAAAATTTGTCTATTTTTTCCTCATTTTTGCTGCTTTTTGCTTCAACACTTGGATTGCTTTGAACATTAGAGATTTGAATTTCCTGTCAGGTAGTTCCAGTGCCTTTTCTTATACTGGAAAGTCATCTGGTGTTTTATTTTGGGAGTCTACTGGACCCGTCCTGTCCTTTTTTTATATGTTTTGTTATTATCTGTCTTTGGGACACTCAGTAGTTATTTTCTTCCTTTCTTGATTGTAGATTTGTTTGTTTCATCCTGCTTTTTTGTTTTATTTGGTTATGTCTGAGCAGGTGGGCTGTGTGTGTTCTTTGTTGTTTGCTCATCTGTAGTCACGATACTTTTCACCTCCTTGTCCAATGGGCAGGGCCAGTCATTCAGCTATGATGCAGCAGGGCAGGTCTAGCTGAAGGGGAGGGGCTGGGATGGGTTATTTATGGCATGTACTAGGGATGACAGAGCAGGCTAGGAATCAGTGCTGGGCAGGTTCCAGTAGGCCATGCCTGTGCTGCTTGGAGGTGTGATGTTCAGTGCATGGTACAGGTAGGCAGGAAAGAGGTTGTGATGTATGGAGCTAATAGAGTATAGGAAAGAGGAGAGAGAGGAGAGAAAAACAGGAGCCAAAAACAAACAAGCAAAGAAAGAGAAAAGAAAAAAAAAAAAGAGTGCTAAGGGAGCTTGCTGTTGGAGTGGAGAGACGAGAAACTGAGAAATGGAGAAAAGCAAAAAGGAAAAAAAAGAAAATTGGATAAAGAGAGGAAAAAAATAACCAGAAAAAATTTGGAAAAGAAAATCCCCTAGGAGTCCCAGAATTCCACCAGTGGGTCTGCTAAGACTGGGGAAGTGGCTCCCAGCATGCACAGTATAGCCTGGCTTGAGGGGGTGTGGATGTCACACAGCACCAGGTATTCAGGAGACAGGAAAAGAAGATAAATGTAGAGAGACAAGAACTGAGAAATGAAGACAGAAAGAGAAAAAGAGAGAAAAGAAAAAATAAAGAAAGAAGAAAAAAAGAGATGCCCTCAGGGATACTACCTACGCAGCTGAGCAGATTGGGGGAGTGGCTCCTAAGCCATGCAGTGCAGCCCAGCTAGAAGGGGCTCCCAAACCCTGAAAAGAAAAAGAAAACAAACAAACAGAACAGAACAAAGCAAAAGAAGAAGAAAAAAAAAATCCCCAGGGATTCCACCAGCATGGTGTCGTGGATCAGGGGAGTAGTTCCCCAGTGTAGTGTGGCTTCACAGCCTTTCAAGAAGAAGCGAAGATGGCACACAGAGCCAGGTGTTCCAGAGAAAGAAGGGGGAGGTGGTAGGAGGCACAAAAGAAACCAAAAGAGACGGAAAAAAAGCAATATCAGCTCAGGGGCCCAGCCAGTGTGGGCAGGTTGAATCCAAGCAGCCTAAGGCCAAAGCAATTGCCTCCCCGCCCAGAGACTGCAGTAAGCGGGAAGCCGAGGAAACTGAAGGGGCGTAGGAAGGGGGAGCTAGGAAAGAGGATATCACTGGGTGCTCTGTCTTCTGCTGGGAACGTCCTGAAGCTGTTTTCCCCTACTCCCCGTCCACTGATCTCCGACGTGGGTGGGGCGAATCCAAGTGGCACTTCCCTGTCGGTGAGCCACCACAGCCAGCCAGGAAGTATGGAGGTAGAGCACTGGGGACAGAATGGGGGGTGGGAAGGCGTGTATTGCTGGTTACCAGGTGCTCTGTCCCCTGGTGGGAGTTCTGCTAAGCTGCTTTCCCATGCTCCCTGTCTGCCTATCCCTGGCAGATCCATGCTGCATTAGCTACTGGGGCCCTCCACACGTATCTCTACTCGCTCTTTGTCCTCTGTCAGTTTCTTATTCCATTCGGTGCTTGGCTGAGTTCTCTATCTCTTCATTTGGCACTTTAGGTTCCAGGAATGATGTTTGTCTCTGTTTTACTTAGTTTTTCAGGACTTTGCTGTGGAGGGATGGCTTGGTGCTTCTGTCTATGGCGCCATGTTGGCTGGAAGTCCAAGATTTGTAAGTCCTTTTGGCAGTCCATGGTATAATGGATATTCTTCACCAACACCACCTTGAGACTTTTCTCCTCAAGTTGTCTTCAACCTCCAATCTATCCTGATTTCTTCTCATGTTCACTATACTGTTGCTATCCGGGGAATTCCTTCATCAGTCTTCTTATTAGATTTTTCTGTGACCTGGAATCCATGATTTCTGCTTTCTTGATTTTATCCCTCATTTTGAGGGAAACACAGCCTCTGGTTTGTAAAAGAAATAAAGTTTTTGTGATACACAATATCAGAAAATGCTTTAAAAAACAAGCAAATGAATAAAACTACCTAATTGAGATTATTGCTTTGGCCTTGTTTCCCCTCAGGCTTTTGAAAGAAACTACTCTCTTCTGTCACTACTTTGTTGCTCAGAATGCTATTTCAATTCCTGTGCACTGCTGTTTTTCTGGATCTGCTTCTCTTTCTGGAAGTCTCCAAAAGATAACTCACTCATCTGTTTCAGCAAGGATTTTAATGTTCATAAATGTACGTAGCTCTGGAAAATTTTCTCACATTATTTACTTGATTTATCCTCTTCCAGTTTCTCTATTCTCAGTTTCTGTGTTTCTTGTTAGTTGAACATAGAATCACTACTGTAAGATTTTTTTTATTGTTCATCCTTTTATCTTTTTCTTTCATGTTCTCATATTCTATAAATCTCATAACTTAGCTCTCAATATCTTTCCTTTCTTTCATATACCTAATATCATAGTGATAATTATTATTTTCTCATATCCTTCATTATACAATCCCATTCAAGCTTCATATTCTTTATCAATGTATCTCTCTGGCTTCCTGTATTGTTATTTCTCTCTCTCTCTCTTTCTTTATTTTCTTTCTTTCTCATTTATTTAGGTGTTTATGTTTCATGTTAAATTATTTTATCAAATAGCTGCTGATAATTGGCTGTCTGATCATATTTAAAACTGAATAATCAAGTAAAAAAAAATCTTACAGTAGTGATTCTATGTTCAACTAACAAGAAACACAGAAACTGAGAATAGAGAAACTGGAAGGGGATAAATCAAGTAAATAATGTGGATGCTCTTTGAAGAGTGGTTAGAGTTATTAAATGGTGGATTTCCCCATAATGTGTGTGCAGACTGGAATTTAGTTATTTCAGTGGAATCTGTACACACTTCAGAATGCATAGATGTTGTCTTTGCCTACTTAGATTCTCAGGACGAAAACCACTGATATTCTTCATAGTAAGTGTCTTGGGTGTGTGTGTGGGAAGGGGGCAGGAGGGTAACAGTGAGGTGTAACTTTATGAAATGTTACTATCTTCTAGTGTTCTTGGAGATTAGCAGCAGAAGGGGGTTGACTGATGACCATTCATTTAGTAAATTGTCTTGTAATTAATCTCTCTGTTTTGTTTAAAGGACATTTCCCTGCCTTCTGTTATGAATAATATTCCTGGATCTGGATATTTATAGATTAACAAATTCCCTTTTTACAAGGGAGAGGAGAGCGGAATACTTGGTTGATGGCATGAAATGTGGAAAAGATTTACAGGTCTAATTACCCTTAGAGTTTCCATCAGATTATTATGACTCCCCAGTCCCTCTCTTTCAATAACACTTGAGGCTTTTAATTTCTCAGCTTTATCAGTGTCTTAAGGAGCATTGGTGACACAGCGGTTAAGTGCTTGGCTGGTAACCAAAAGGTTGGTCATTCGAACCCAGCAGCCATTCCTGGGACAAAGATGAGGCAGTCTGCTCCTGAGGAGTACAGCCTTGTAAACTCAATGGGCAATTCTAATCTATCCTATAATGTCACTATGAATTGGAATGGACTCAACACCAGTGGGGTGTAATAGGTGTCTTGCGTGTTTTAAGGATTTGCTTTTTTCTCTTGCAAGCACTTGATATTATACTCTCTCAACTTTGGTTCCTTCTCAAGAAGCTTTTAATCTTCCAATAATTTGTTGATATATTTTATAGCACTTTCCCCTTCTCTGTTTGTATTTGACTTTAGGTTAATACTAATGTATTGCTTAATCTAATTTATTGGTATTCTAGGAGGAAAAGAGATTAAAAAAAAAAAATTCTAATCCAGAAGAATCTTATAAGAAGTCATATATCATAGTTTATCCTTTATATATACCCAAATCAGTAAGAATTTTTTTTTATTTTGCTATTCTCTGTTGAGCTTAACTTACTGCTTTGCTACAGATTTGAGTGCTAATTATTTGTAAACATACTGTCAAAACACCTCTGTGTATGCGACTTTAGTTGATGCTCCATTCTTAAAGAAAGGATTATATATTTAGTAATCTATTACCAGACCAATTTCATGAGGAGCAACAAAAATTATTCAGCTGTTGAACAGATAAATTAAAATGGTCGTATAAACTATACTCAATCTGTGCTTAAGAAGCAAATTCAGTGGGATGTGATTATGTGAGCATACATATTAAAAGGAAGAAACCTTGTTTCTACAAATAAATAGTATAGATATAAATCATGAAAAAAATTACAAGAAAAGGACATGATATAAAACAATGCCTTATTGATATTACCTATTAGACTGTGAAATATAATTTTTCTGGAAATAATACTATCTCAGTAATTCCAAGTTCTCCATCATAGAGGATAATATGATTTAGGCCAAGTATATTCCAGATCCAAAAAATATATACTTTAGAATTTTGCTAAAACTTTGTCTAAACTTCTATATTACATAGGGAAAAATGGTTTGGTTTGATTAAATTTTGAGCTGATAAAATTTGCAAAATGGTGGATAGCTACATTTTTCCTCAACTAGAAACTACTCTTCATAATTGTACTGAGTAAAATTCAATTTCAATGATTTCAATATGCCATTCTTCCTAAATGAAATGTCATTTATTATATGTCAAAAACCACTATAAATGTGAACTATTAGGAGTGCAGCACCTTCATGAATGATTCATTGTTTAGTATATTCACTTATGAAAAGGAAAATTAGAGCCATAATTCTTCTGTATCTAAGTTGAAACATAGTTTTGTGTAAGGAAAAGATAAATGTCTTTTTTTATATTTCATATATTTAAGTAAAAGAATGATTAACAGTCAAAATAAAATTGATCTGAAATAAAAAAAAAAAAATGCTTAATATTAGTTTCTAGTTTTTCCCAGGCTCCAAAATATAGTTTTAAAAAATCTGTTCCACATTAAAGTTACATTTTACAATTTCATATATCAATCACAATTTTCACAATGATTGATTTACAAGTTAATAATGTTGACATAATCAAGCTTAGAAATCCTTACATTAGAAAAATTAAAACTAAACTTCTTTTAAGCATTTACGAAAATCCAGTATTTGTTTTTCCTATGGGTACTTTAGAAATGGTAAGGAATATATAATGTATGAAGTGTTACATACTTTTACTTCCTCTACCTTCTTTCCCTAGTAGATTCAGTCGACCACTCAATTTTGTTGATTCTTTGTCAGAGAGACCAGACCATTCATTTGTCCAAACTTTTACACTTCAGATGATCTTTTCTAGGCTTAATGTTCAGAATTGTCTCCCCATTATCCAAAGACAGAAGTCTAGAAGCTTTGGTTTTCAAAATCTTCTATGATCCAGTCCCACCTAATTCTCCAAATTCACAACCAACCAGTTCTTCACAGGGCCCCTCAATTCAATTTTAGAACATCACTTTTTCTCTGAACAAAATCATATTTCTCCCTTCTGTATATTGGGATGATGACGTACCCATTAAATATTTGATGAGTGAATAAAAGCCTCAATGAGATTTGACTCCATCATCTCTTTTGCAAAATATTCCTGATCTCTTTATTTCACTCACTTATCTAACTTCTCTGAATTCCAACAATATTTTGAATTATATCAATGTACTACTTAAACTATACCAATATGACACTTATTACACCAATAGGACACTTTTGTTAGAGCTAATTGTGTATAAATTTATCACTAACCACCACTAAGGATTCCCTGGGTGGTGGAAATCCTTAAGTATGGGACTAGTATCCAAAAGGTTGGTGGGTCAAACCCACCCAGAAATGCCTCAGAAGGCAATTTATTTCCAAAGAGTCACAGCCTTGAAAACCTTATGGAGTGCAGTCCTACTCTCCACACATGGGATCTCCATGAGTCAAAATCAACTCAACGGCAACTAAAAATAACAACTAACCATTTCTAGATGGTGTACTTGTAATTGGATACCACTTCTTATTTGTCTTCGGATTGCTTACATCATAGGAGCTGTTAGTCTTAGCTATTTATTGCTGAATAACAAACCACTCCAAAATTAGTGACTTAAAGCAAACTATTCTAAAATTTAGTGGCTTAAAACAAAAGCTGTTTTATTGCTCAATACTCTTTGAATCAGGACTTCAGGCAAGGCTTAATGAGGATGGCTTTTCTCTGCCCTGGGCAGTATCAGGTGGTGCACCTGAACTGAGGCTAGAAACTCCTGGTAGCCTTTTATTTCTGGCCCTTCAGCAAGGATGGCTAGAATGTTGAGGCCTTTCTTTCCTTCAAGACTTCTTTCCTTCTGTGGTTTTGCATTCTTCCATCCTTCAGGGCATTTCTTTCCATCTCTCCTCCCAGCATGATCATCTAGACTTTTTTTACATTGTGGCTGATACTTAAGAGGACAAGTTAGAAGGCTTTTCAAAACCTAGCCTGAGAAGTCACGTCTGCTTCATTTTATTACTAAAAGCAAATTGTAGGGCCAGCCCAGATTCAATGAAAGGGAGGACGACTCCACCTGTTGAGGAGCAGCAAATTTCATTACAAAAGCACTTGCCTGATGGGAAGAATTGCTGCAGCTATCTATCTTTGGCAACAACCTTCCACAGGTGCTTAATACTTGATAATTAATTTGGTGTTTAGTTGCCATTTCTCATCTGAAAAAGAAAGGTTTAGAATAATTGATTACTGGGATATATTCCTGCATTAAAATAGTAAATAAAGTCTTTGGACCTAATGGGTATGTTTAATAGATAAGAGGTATGACTTTCTACTAACTTTTCTAGGATAGTTCTGGGCTGCTTTTCTAAGAAGGCTAATAAATAATCAAGACAATGATAAAGAGACCACCACTCATGCTTTATTTCAATTGAAAATTAAAAATGCATATCGTGAGCATCCCAAAAATCCTTAAAGGATTTTTTTTTTCTATTTGTCAGTGTAGTTCGGTGAGACTGTCTTCCCTACTATTAAAATTGTTAACAATTTTGATATACAATTTCCCAGAGAATAATGTTATTGTCAATCTAACTGACATTAGATCACAAGCAGGAGGAAAGGTAATTTGTCATATTAAAATCTTTTAGTATAGATACATACATTTTTTCAAAGAGTGGGTACAGACTTTTATATGGAAAACTACTATTTAATCCATAAATTGATTATAGCAGTGGAAACCCTATGGGGCAGTTCTACTCTATCCTATAGGTTGCTATGAGTCAGAATCAACTTGATAGCTATGGGTTTTGTTTTGGTTTGGTTTAGTATGAGAAGCACTATGCTAGAACACTGCAGGCTGGGACAGTGAGGAGTAGACAAAACTCTTCAAGTTGCTATCCTATTGCTATGTGTTTACTTCCTCCTCAGAATTCATTATTATTCATTTTATGAAAATATTGAGCCATTTGACAAGAAGAGCAATGGCTTATAAGAGGAGAAAAATAAGTGATGGACTTCTATTCTCACCCATCTTAATAATGAGTTGTATGAACTGTCTTAATCTATTGAGAAATGCTTTGATCCCTACACCCCACTTGATGAATAAGTAGAAAGTTGGATATGATTTAGAAGAAAATTTTTCATTAAAAAATGCCACATAAACAAGAATTTATCTATTTTTTATATTTTCTCCATTAATGCAATCTTGCAGGCTGTATTTCAAATCATTATTTTTCACATTTTGCACAGGCAAATTGGTCATTTTAAATTTTACAAAACCCTGCTTCTGGTGAGTTTGACAACTTCATATGTGCTCTCTGAAGGAGGCAAAGTTAAGGAAAGTCAGGCAGCAATTGAATTGCTTGACAGGATTTAAAGTCCAACATTTTAAGATTGATATAATCCTCAGCTAACAGAACTGTTTACTAGCAGATTAAAGACCTAGAAGAGACTGGGAGTGTGCCCTATTAAGCTGAAAAAATCCTTGCCCGTCAACTATCCTGTGTTGTTAGTATCAATTCACAAAGAACTTAACACTGACTGAATTCCCAGCAAGACGTAAATTATAGAACTATAATTTTTTCCGTTTTTTTTTTTTCTTTATATATTTTATCTACTAAAACTTTCATTTGTTTGGCTAAATTTTATATTTTGTTTTTTAAATCAATTATATTTCTATTCATATATGAAGTAGAATGCAATCCTGTAATATCCTTTGGACTTCATTATTCTGATGATAAACTTAGCAATTTTCTAAAAAATATTATTTATTTTTTAAGTCAATAGGCTACTGTGTACTTCTGGAGGTAAATGTTTATATATTTGTTAGAAGCTGGGGATAATAAAGAAAAGGTATTTATTCTGCATTAAAAATGGATGAAAACATTTATTTCTACTATTTAAACAATTACAGGTATTAAATAACATAAAATATGTGAATAAATACTATAATAGATATATTCAAATTTTTTAATTAAAAACATAATTATAAATTTGTTTTAGTAAATTAAGTGTAAGAAGATTTCATCATTTTAGAGTTAAAAATTTTAGGTCTAAAATTATCAACAAAAAAAATCATTTTTTTTCCCTGAAAATGAGACTAATGCATTTTTATATCAATATTAAAATTGTATTTCACAGTATAGTTCCCTTGATGAGAGTATGTATTCATTAATATTTTCTATTCTGAACAACTCAGTATGTTTGATTTGGAACATATCAAATGTCAAATAGTCATTTTTGGTTTGAGTTATGATTATTTCATTGCAAAAGAAGATTCACATTTAAGAGATATTTTGGTATATTTTCATTCAACAAAGATGTAAGATATATAAATGGATATATCAGAAAATAAGTACATATATAGGAGTCCTGGTGGTGTAGTGGTTAAAGGGTGCAGCTGCTAACCCAAAGGTCAACTGTTTGAGCCCACCCACCACTCTGCAGAAGAAATATTTGACATTAGGTTTCCTTAAAGATCTACAGTTTAGAAATTCTATGGGGAAGTTCTATTCTGCCCTATAGGGTTGCTGTAAGTCAAAATTGACTCGGCGGCAATGGGTTTGATTTTTGGTTAGATGTTGTCCTTAGGTGCCCTTGAGTCAGTTACCACTCACAGAGACTCTATATTCAACAGAACTAAACACAGCCTGGGCCTGTACCATCTCCACAATCCTTATTATGTTTGAACCCATTGTTGCAGCCACTGTGTCAATTCATAGCATTGAAGTTCTTCCTCTTTTTCACTGACCCTCTACTTTACCAAGAATGATGTTCTTCTCCAGGTAATGGTCCCTCCTAATAACATATTGAAGTCTAAATTTATGTTAATGAGGCAGGATTAGTGTAGGGTGTGTCTTGAACCAATCTCTTTTGAAATATAAAAGAGATTAAATGCAAGTTAGGAAGCAGAGATGGGGAAAGAGAGATGCCAAGCCACATGAATATCATCCAGGAGCAGAAGCTAAAAAAAGACAAGGACATCCCCCCAGAGCTGTCAGAGAAAGGGTTCCCCTAGAGCCAGTGCCCTGAATTCAGACTTCTAGCCTCCTAAACTGTGAGAAAATAAGCTTCTGTTTCTTAAGGCCTTCTACGTGTGTTATTTCTGTTATAGCTGCATTGGTTAACTAAGACAACTACTAAATTAATTCAAACCGGCACTAAGGTGCTTCATTAATGAATAAAGCATGGCCCTTTATTCAACAGCACTATATATTTTCCTAGGAGATATCACAATCCATTTCTCTCTCTCTCATACTTACACACATGACACACACATCTCTCTCTTACACAGACACATTTAGTATGTAGGTATGAGGTAGGCTATAAGGATGCATATAATAAACTCTTAAAATACATAATAACTTACTGATGAACACTGTTTCATAGCCAATTAGAGATGACATTTAGCTTGTGAAGGATTTAATGAGGAGATGCTCACTGTATGTCAATAAATAGGTAAGATTATGATGCATGTAGCTTATAAGCAAAAAAAAGATCCTAACTAAAAATTTTGGAAGGCAGAGGTGAGAGTAGCTTATCTCATTCTTGAATGTTCCTTCCATGTGATAACATCCATTAGGGTAATACTCTACCTTATCATGACTCATAAGAATACCGAGTTTGTGATTAAGAACTAAAGGAGAAAAGCTCGGCCTCTTTCTCAATTGCTTGCCTAAATTATAAGATTAGTGGAAAAGACCCTGTTCTCCTGGGACTGGAAGTGGGAGTGGGCTTAGGTGGTGAAGTAATACTGGTTACCAGATAGATAAAAAAAAAAAAAAAAGAACCCCAAACCTGTTGCCATTGAGTGATTCTGACTCATAGCGACCCTATAGGACAGAGTAGAACTGCCCCATAGGGTTTCCAAGAGCAGCTGATGGATTTGAACTGCCCACCTTTTGGTTAGCAGCTGAGCTCTTAACCACTGAGCCACCAGGGCTCTGCCAGATAGATGAGTCATCTGGGATTCAGCATTAAGACCAATTTATCTGTACTGTAAGCCTATCTATCTATCTATCTATCTATCTATCTATCTATCTATCTATCTATCTATCTATCTATCTATCTATCTATCTATCTATCTAAACCCTGCCCACTGCCATCGAGTCTATTCCAATTCATAGCGACCCTACAGGACAAAGTAGAACTGTCCCATAGAGTTTCCAAGGAGCACCTGGCGGATTTGAACTGCTGACCTCTTGGTTAGCAGCCATAGCACTTAACCACTGCGCCACCAGGGTTTCCATCTATCTATTTTACCTATACATAATCCCTTTTTTATAATCCCTATTATCCAATATTCACTTTATCAAGTGAAAATATGATTAAAAATCATATTTGCCTTAATTTTCTCATCTATTTCTGAGTTGATTCATATATCAAACAGAAGAAAATGTGCTATTAGGGCTTACTTGAACATCCCAACATTCAATAAGAATTTGTGTCATTACCAATGTTGTCTTCATAAAAATAGTGGATTGTGCTCATTGCTAATAGTATCTATTGAATTGATGGTTTCACTTGTCTACTTCCTATAATCCAAGCCTAGTTAATGTAGGTTCTTATGATTTGTACTTCTAGTCGTTTACTGTTTAGAGATGTTTAGATGAGATAATAGAAATTAAAATAATGAAAACTTCTTTACTTCAGAGGTTGAGAATATTTTTTGAGCTGAACTATACTAAGGTGCATCTAGGAAAGAGTGCAAAACCACAATGCAATTCACAGTCATTTTCACTGAATAAATTTTTGTTTGCATCCAAAAAAAAAGGATAACAATATTACCTTATCAATTTAGCATGAAAATAATGTTTATGTGATCTTTTGCAAAATATTAATGTGTACCTATCTCATTGTAAAAAGAAACCAAATATTTTCCCTAAAACAAACTAAATCCCATTTAAAATTGTCATCATGCTACTTTTCTCTCAAGTTTTCAGCTTATTTGGCTCAGCTGTGATCATTAAATCAAACTATGAAAACGATGCAAAAAAAACTCACATAAGTTTGGGTATATACTTTTACAATCAGGAACACATTGACATGAAAAGAGCAAGTTTAAAAGAAAGTGTAGTTACTTTATATTTTCCATAGTTGTAAGTTCAATTTCTACACGACTTGACTCAATTTACCATAAATATTCTTTAAATAAGAATTCCCAAGGTGGGACCAAGATGGCTGACTAGGCAGAAGCTTCTGCTGAAGCCTCTTGCAACAAAGACTCGAAAAAACAAGTGATTGATTACATACATGACAATCTACAAACCCTGACCATCAAACACAGAACTAAGGAGTTGACCTGAGTGACAGCAGAGCAAAAAGCCACTCGCTGAAGCAGGAACTGCTTCCGGAGCCAGTATGCCACATCACAGCCTTGAGCCCTCGTGGTTCCCTGGAGCCTGAGATGACACAAGCATAGGGCGCAGCCCTAAACCCCTGGAGTAACCTCAGTGGAGACCAAGCCAGTGCACGCAGGCTGCATACCGATGCGGCTGACAGGAGAACGAGAAACCACAGGGAAGCAGCGACTGGTTTCAGAGTCTGGAGCCAGCATCCCAGTCAGAAAACCTTGGCACTGGGCTTTGGACTAAGTGCAGAGGAGTTGATCATGGCTTCCTGAGATGGCGCAAGCACAGGACGCAGTCCTAACATTCGAGGGCAATCTCGACCCAGCCAGTGCACACAGGCTACACGCCCCCTCTGGAATCTCAGATAAAACAGTCCTCACCAAACAAGATAAGTAACTTTGTCTATCTTGCTGCCCTACCCTCTCCTATCTATCTGATGCCCCCCACTCCCTGCCCCAGCCAGCTTCATTAACATTGGAATTCCTGGGCCAGGAAGTGAAGTACTCTGTTTGTTTGTTTTTTTTTTCCTAACCCATTCTTCTGGCCTGAGAGAAGCAGCAATTAACAATCAGGGGGGAAAAATGCTTCTGTGAGTTCTCTAAACAGGAATAATAATACAGAACCAGCTCCAGCCAAGTATAAGAGATCCACAGTCATTGGATTTCACCCCTACAGGGAACCAGGTGGCTATTATAATGCAAAGGCAATTCTGATAGATACCTGACAGTAATTGTTTTAGCTGAGCAGTGGAAAGGCAAGTTTTGGAGGTCCAATACCTCTCTACCTATTAAACAGAGCCTTCACTGATACACAGCAGGGAACTGAAGGCTGAATCTCCACCCACACCACCTAGTCACCTGCTAAAGGGGTCTGAGCATAGTGAAGTCTACCAATCCTTAGAGGTACAAGCATTGGGTGCCTAAGGTACAGCTGCAGAGCCCACCCATCAGAGTGCTCTAGAGGATAGAGACACTCCTACCTCACTGGCATGTGGGGAAAGGCTGTCAGCAACCTGCCCTCCTCAGAGTGTGACACCCTGCTGCTACTAGAATCTGGTGCATACAGCCACCACCACTACTCCTCTAAGTTAATAGGTGACAGCCTACACCACACACTAGGTGACCCACTATCAGAACGCCTGAGGTGATTCTATTCAAGAAAAGTGAATGGGATCATAGGCTCATATACTGGGTAGCAGCTCAAACCAGCTGGTAACAGGACATAAGCAATTCAAAGGCTCCAACAATTAAGTTAGCACACTCCAGTAGCCCATCTGGGTGTATTGAAACAAAACAAAACAAGAAGATAAGACTCAGTAAGCAAATATAAATAAATCATTACAATAACTTATAGATGGCTTGGAGACGGCAGTCGATATCAAATCACATAAAAAAGCAGACCATGATTGTTTCTACAACCCCCAAACCAAAGAATCAAAATCTTTCCCGAATGAAGATACATTCCTGGAATTGCCAGATGTAGAATATAAAAAATCTAATACACAGAATGCTTCAAGGCATCAGGGATGACCTCAGAAATGAAGTAAGGCAATCTACAGAAAAAGCCAAGGGACACACTGATAAAGCAGTTGAAGAAATCACAAAGGTTATTCAAGAACATAGTGAAAAATTTAATAAGCTACAAGAATCCATAGAGAGACAGCATTCAGAAATCCAAAAGATTAACAACAAATTACAGAATTAGACAATTCAATGGGAAATCAGAGGAGCAGAATTGAGGAAATGGAATGCAGAGTGAGGGAGATGGAGGATCAAGCAATTGACACCAATATAGTTGAAGATAAATCAGATAAAAGAATTAAAAAAAATGAAGAAACCCTAGGAATCATGTGGGACTCTATCAAGAATAACTTGCGCATGATTGGAGTTCCAGAACAGGGAGGGATAACAGAAAATACAGAGAGAACAGTTGAAGATCTGTTGGCAGACAACGTCCCTGGCATCGTGAAAGATGAAAGGATATTTATCCAAGATGCTCATTGAACCCCATAGAAGATAGATTCCAAAAGAAAATCACCAAGACATATTACCATCAAACTTGCCAAAACCAAAGATAAAGAGAAAATTATAAAAGCAGCCAGGGATAAACAAAAACTCACCTACAAAGGAGAATCAATAAGTTCAGACTACTCGGCAGAAACTATGCAGGCGAGAAGGCCATGGGATGACATACATAGAGCACTGAAGGAGAAAAACTGCCAGCCAAGAATCATATATCCAGCAAAACTCTCTCTCAAATATGAAGGAGAAATCAAGACATTTACAGATAAACACAAGCTTAGAGAATTTGCAAAAACCAAACCAAAGTTATAAGAATTACTAAAGGAAATTCTTTGGTCAGAAAATCAATAATATCAGATACGACCATAACACAAGGTCACAGAACAGAACATCCTGATATCAGCTCAGATAGGGAAATCACAAAAACAAAACAAGATTAATTTTTTAAAAAATGCTCAAAACAGGAAATCATTGAAGTCATTATGTAAAAGATTACAAATAATCAAAAAAGAGAGACTAAATAAAGTATAGATCTTCCATATGGAAAGGAACCAGGGCAATATAGGATGACACAAATTAGGTTTTTACTTAGAAAAATAGGGGTAAATAATAAGATAAGCACAAAGAGTTCTAACAATTCCATACTTCAAAATAAAAACCAAGATAAACATAATGACTAAGCAAAAAGAAATTCAACTACAATGAAAATGAGGAACACACAATTTACAAAGATAAACTTCTCAGCACAAAAAAGTAAGTGGAAAAATGAAATTGTCAACAACACACACAAAAAGGCATCAAAATGACAGCACTAAACTGATGCTTATATATAATTACGCTGAATGTAAATGGACTAAATGCACCAATGAAGAGACAGAGAGTCACAGACTGGATAAAAAAAACATGATCCATCTCTATGGTGCCAAAAAGAGACACATCTTAGACTTAGAGACATAAATAAACTAAAATTCAAAGGGTGGAAAAAAATACATCAAGCAAACAAAATTCAAAAAAGAGCAGAAGTCACAATATTAATTTCTGACAAAATAGACTTTAAAGTTAAATCCACCACAAAGGATAAAGAAGGACACTACATAATGATTAAAGACACAATTGACCAGGAAGATATAACCATATTAAATATTTATGCACCCAATGGCAGGGCTGCAAGATACATAAAACAAACTTTAACAGAATTGGGGAAAAGTGAGATAGACACCTCCACAATTATAGTAGGAGACTTCAACACACCACTTTCAGAGAAGAATAGGACTTCCAGTAAGAAACTCAACAGAGACACAGAAGACCTAATTGCTGCAATCAACCAACTTAACCTAATAGACTTATACAGAACACTCCACCCAACAGCTGCAAAATATACTTTTTTTTTCTAGTGCACAGGGAACATTCTTTAGAATAGATCACATGTTAGGTCATAAAACAAACCTTTGCAGAATCCAAAACATTGAAATATTACAAAGCATCTTCTCAGACCATAAGGCCATAAACGGAAAAACCAGGGAAAAGAAATCAAATACTTGGAAACTGAACAATACCCTCCTGAAAAAAGAATGGGTTATAGAAGACATTAAGGAGGGAATAAAGAAATTCATAGAATGCAAGGAGACTGAAAACACTTCCTATCAAAACCTTTGGGACACAGCGAAAGCAGCGCTCAGAAGTCAATTTATATCAATAAATGCACACATACATAAAGAAGAAAGAGCCAAAATCAGAGAACTGTCCCTACAACTTGAACAAATAGAAAGTGAGCAACAAAAGAATCCATCAGGCACAGGAAGAAAACAAATAATAAAAATTAGAACAGAATTAAATATTTTGGAGAACAGAAAAACAATTGAAAGAATTAACAAAGTCAAAAGCTGGTTCTTTGAAAAAATTAACAAAATTGATAAACCATTGGCCAGACTGACTAAAGAAATACAGGAAAGGAAACAAATAACCTGAATAAGAAATGAGGTGGGCCATATCACAGCAGACCCAACTGAAATTAAAAGAATCATATAAAATTACTATGAAAAACTGTACTCTAACAAATTTGAAAACCTAGAAGAAATGGATGAATTCCTAGAAACACACTACCTACCTAAACTAACACAAAGAGAAGTAGAACAACTAAATAGACCAAAAAAAAAAAAGAAGGGATTGAAAATGTAATCAAAAACTCCCAACAAAAAAAAAAAAGCCCTGACCCAGATGGCTTCATAGCAAGTTCTACCAAACTTTCCCAGAGAAGAGTTGACACCACTACTACTAAAGGTATTTTAAAGAATAGAAAAGGATGGAATACTCCCTAACTCATTCTATGAAGCCAGCATATCCCTGACACCATAACCAGGTAAAGACACCACAAAAAAGAAAATTACACACCTATATCCCTAATGAATATAGATGTTAAAATCCTCAATAAAATTCTAGTCAATAGAATTCAACAACATATCAAAAAAATAATCCACCATGGCCAAGTGGGATTTATACCAGGTATGCAAGGTTTTTATGCAAGGTTGGTTGAGTATTAGAAAAAAAATTAATATAATCCACCATATAAATAAAACAAAAGACAAAAACCACATGATCTTATCAATTGATGCACAAAAGGCATTTGACAAAGTCCTACACCCATTCATGATAAAAACTCCCAGCAAAATAGGAATTGAAGGAAAATTCCTCAACATAATAAAGAGCATCTATACAAAGCCAACAGCCAACATCATCCTAAATGGAGAGAGCCTGAAAGCATTTCCCTTGAGAGCCGGAACCAGACAAGGATGCCCTTTATCACTGTTCTTATTCAACATTGTGTTGGAGGTCCTAGCTAGAGCAATTAGGCTAGGCAAAGAAATAAAGGGCATCCAGCTTGGCAAGGAAGAAGTAAAATTATCTCTATTTGCAGACGACATGATCTTATACACAGAAAACTCTAAGGAATCCTCAAGAGAACTACTGAAACTAATAGAAGAGTTCAGCAGAGTATCAGATTACAAGATAAACCTACAAAAATCACTTGGATTCCTCTACATGAACAAAAAGAACAACGAAGAGGAAATCACCAAATCAATAACATTCACAGTAGCCCCCAAGAAGATACAATACTTAGGAATAAATCTTACCAAGAATGTAAAAGACCTATACAAAGAAAACTACAAGGGACTAGTGTAAGAAACCAAAAGGGACCTACATAAGTGGAAAAACATACCTTGCTCATGGAAAGGAAGACATAACATTGTAAAAATGTCTAATCTACCAAAAGCCATCTACATATACAATGCACTTCTGATCCCAATTCCAATGACATCTTTTAACGTGCTGGAGAAACAAATCATCAACTTCACATGGAAGGGAAAGAAGCCCTGGATAAGTAAAGCATTACTGAAAAAGAAGAAGAAAGTGGGAGGCCTCACTCTACCTGATTTTAGACCCTATTATACAGCCACAGTAGTCAAAACAGCCTGGTACTGGTAAAACAGCAGACACATAGACCAATGGAACAGAATTGAGAACCCAGATATAAATCCATCCATGTATGAGCAGCTGATATTTGACAAAGGCCCAGTGTCAGTTAATTGGGGAAAAGATAGTCTTTTTAACAAATGGTGCTGGCATAACTGGATATCCATCTGCAAAAAAAATGAACAGCACCCATACCTCACACCATGTACAAAAACTAACTCCAAATGGATCAAAGACCTAAACATAAAGTCTAAAATGATAAAGATCATGGAAGAAAAATAGAGGCAACATTAGGAGCCCTAATACAAGGCATAAACAGAATACAAAACATTACAAAAATGATGAAGAGAAACCAGATAACTGGGAGCTCCTAAAAATCAAACACCTATGCTCATCTAAAGACTTCACCAAAAGAGTAAAAAGACCACCTACAGAGTGGGAAAGAATTTTCAGCTATGACATCTCCAACCAGCGCCTGATCTCTAAAATCTACATGATTCTGCTAAAACTCAACCACAAAAAGACAAACAACCCCATTAAAAAATAGGCAAAGGATATGTACAGACACTTCACTAAAGAAGACAGGCAGCTAACAGATACACGAGGAAATGCTCTTGATTATTAGCTATTAAAAATTTTAGAGAAATGCAAATTAAAGCTACAATGAGAATCCATCTTACTCCAACAAGGCTGGCGTTAATCCAAAAAACACAAAAGAATAAATGTTGGAGAGGCTGTGGAGAGATTGGTACACTTATACACTGCTAGTGGGAATATAAAATGGTACAACCACTTTGGAAATCGATTTGGCACTTCCTTAAAAAGCTCAGAATAGAACTACCATAAAAAAGAAAAATATAACGCAGCAATCCCTCTCCTTGGAATATACCCTAGAGAAATAAGAGCCTTTACATGAACAAATACATGCACACCCATGTTTATTGCAGCACTGTTTACAATAGCCATAAGATGGAAGCAACCAAGGTGCTCGTCAATGGATGAATGAATAAATAAGTTATGGTATATCCATACAATGGAATACTACACATCAATAAAGAACAGTGAGGAGTCTGTGAAACATTTCATAACATGGAGTACCCTGGAAGGCATTATCCTGAGTGAAATTAGTCAGTTGCAAAAGGACAAATATTGTGTAAGACTACTATTATAAGATCTCGAGAAAAAGTTTAAACAGAGAAGAAAACATTTTTTTGTGGTTACGAGAAGGGGGAGGGAGGCGGGGTGAGAGAGGGGTATTCACTAATTTGATAGTAGATAAAAACTACTTTAGGTGAAGAGGAGGACAACACTCAATACAGGGGAGGTAAGCACAACTGGATTAAACCAAAAGCAAAGAAGTTTCCTGAATAAACTGAATGCTTTGAAGGTCAGCGAAGCAAGGGCAGGGGTTTGCGGACCATGATTTCAGGAGACATCTAAGTCAATTGGCAAAATATAATCTATTAAGAAAACATTCTGCATCCCACTTTGAAGAGTGGCATCTGGGCTCTTAAACACTAGTTAGCCACCATCTAAGATGCATCAATGAGTCTCAACCCACCTGGATCAAAGGAGAATGAAGAAAACCAAGGACACAAGGTAATTACGAGCCCAAGAGATAGAAAGGGCTACATGAACCAGAGACTACATCATCCTGAAACCAGAAGAACTAGATGGTGCCCGGCCACAACCGACGACTGCCCTGACAGGAAACACAACAGAGAACCCCTGAGGAAGCAGGAGAGCCGTGGGATGCAGACCCCAAATTCTCATAAAAAGACTAGACTTAATGGTCTGACTGAGACTAGAAGGACCCGGACGTTTAGGGTCCCCAAACCTTGTGTTGGCCCAGGACAGGAACCATTCCCGAAGCCAACTCATCAGACAGGAATTGGACTGGACAATGGGTTGGAGAGAGATGCTGATGAGGATTGAGCTACTTGCATCAGATGGACACTTGGTACTATGTTGGCATCTCCTGTCTGGAGGGGAGATTAGATTGTAGAGGGGGTTAGAAGCTGGCAAAATGGTCACGAAAAGAAAAACCAGAAGGAGGGAGCCGGCTGTCTCATTGGGGGAGAGTAATTGGGAGTATGTAGTAAGGTGTATATAAGTTTTTATGGGAGAGACTGACTTGATTTGCAAACTTTCACTTAAAGCACAATAAAAATTACTTTAAAAAAATTTATTATGAGAAGATTAATAATAGCATCTTGTGAGAAATCTAATTTGCATTATAATTCATACTATCAGATAAATAATACCATGAGAGTGTCAGAAATAAAAAACACCACACTTCCGTTACTATAACGCATAATTTAATTGTATTCCATCTCAAGGAGCCCTGGTGGCATAGTGGTTAAGTGCTACACCGCTAACTGAAAGGTCAATGGGTTGGGATTTTTTTGGCTATATTTCATCATAGATTTTGTTTATATGCATAGGAAAGTTTTACATAATTGACACTTAAATGTATTTTACCATTTGGATGATACTACAAAAATATCATCATATTGATTTATAGTAATTATTTTAAAATGACTTTTTTATGTATATATAGGGTTGCTATGAGTCAGAATTGACTCGACTGCAGTGAGTTTGGTTTTTTTTTGAACATATGTGTAATGAAACCCTGGTGGCATGGTGATTAAGAGCTATGGCTGCTAACGAAAAGGTCGGAAGTTTGAATCCATCAGGCGCTCCTTGGAAACCCTATGGGGAAGTTCTACTCTGTCCTAAAGGGTGGCTGTGAGTCGGAATCAACTCGATGGCAATGCGTAATGGGTGTGTATGTATAGTGCTCTACTAAGTTAACAAAGATTGTTTAAACATTTTCTTTTGGTTTATGTTTAGGGTACCTCCACTTGTCATTAATATGAGCAAAATTATCAACCAGCTACTTCATCCTTTTAAAAAGAAAAAAACAGTTTGCACTTAAAATATGTGAAATATGTGTTTGTGTATGTATGCTTAGTTTAATTCATTGTACGAAAGTTAATTTTAGAAGAGAAGAGAATAAATACCAATTTGTATCTCCAACACTTGGAATAATCACTGTCAAGTTTCTGGTATTTTAAAAATGCATATACATTATATTATTATCTTAATAATAATTGGAACTTGTATCTATACATAATATTAATAATCATTTAGATCATAATATACATGCTGCTTCTGCATCTGCTACCATAGTGACTCTTTCTCATGTTATTAAATATTTTTCTTTCAAAAACAAAAAAGAATTCCCCCTGTGCTCAAGGATTTATGAAAAAACGTGTCTCTATGAATAGACCAAAGGAACATAATTCATATTTAAAGCTCATTTTCCCTTTTAGGTTTGAAAGTATCTTACTGGGAAAACCAAGGTGCATTGATTCAAATAATGTTCAGAAGTTGTTAGGTGCAATGGAGTCAGCTCCAACTCGCAGCAATCTCATGAATAACAGAACAGAACATTGCCTGGTCCTATGCCATCCTCACAATTGTAGGTACGTTTGAACCCATTGTTTCTGCCACTGTGTCAATCCATCCCATTGAGGGTCTTCCTCTGTTTTGCTCACCCTCAACCAAGCATGATGTCCTTCTCCAGGGATTGGTCTTTCCTGATAATGTGTCCAAAGTAAGCGAGATCAAGTATCACCATCCTCATTTCTAAGGATCATGCTGGTTGTACTTCTTCTAAGAGAGATTTGTTCTTTCTTCTGGTCAGTCCATGGTATATTCAGTGTTCTTTGCCAATTTCACAATTCAAATATGTTAATTCTTCTTCAGTCTTCTTTTTTCATTGTCCAGCTTTCACATGCATATGAAAGATGGTATAATTTAATTTTTGTATTTATGTCATTTCTTAGAGATTTCATCTAAAAGTAGAAAACTAGATTCTGACTCATATATGCCATGTTATTTTCTAAAATTGGGAACAAAGTAAGAGATTTGGCTAAATGCATCAGTTTCAAAGTGATTGGAGTCTAAGCTTCAAAAATTTTGTCCTAACTGGCAGTCAATTAACAACAATTTATGTATAAGACAATTTATGTCTGAGTTTATAATACATTCTTCCAGGAATATCTGTAGAAAATGAGTTTAATTGGATGTTCCAAATATTGACTATAGAGAAAATAGTCACAATTTTCGATAAGTGATGTTTATCCTGGGTAACATCTATTGAGACCTAAATTTTTAAACTCTTAAACACACTCTCTTACCATTCTATTGTTAAATGTAGCTTAAGAGGAATGAAAATCTGGTTTAAGTGCTTGAGGAATGGTAGAGCTTTAAGTGGTAGGTGCTTTCAGAGGAAGGGAATCATAACCATGTCATTTCAGAAGGCTTCCTAGCCTTCAATATAATTAGTTGGATGGGACAGGCCACTCCCTTTTTTTAGATAAACTATCTACAATTCTGTTATTTAGTTAATAATTTAAAGATAAGTTAACCATACAGAATATGGACATGATTTTTATTCCCTTTATTCCTACATAAATGTGTTATGAGCTCATATGTATTTGACATTATCTGTCCAAGGTTATTTCCCTCTATTCCTTTTTCAATAGATGCATACGCCACATTATTGACTTATGAAAACAACGATTGATGTTTGTCCCAAAAAACAGTGTTCACATTTGCACTAGCCCGAGCAGGAAAAATATGCCTGGGCTTTAAGACTTCCATGCAATTTGCACGAACTCAGTAATCTTTCCGAAAGGAATCACTCCCCTATCCCCCACACCCTGATAGTTATCACCAAGAAAAGCAGAAGGGAATATCAGGCATCATTATATCTCTGCTCTCCTATGGTTTTACGACCATATGATTCAATAAAAATTTACTTTGTGTTAATATTATCTAAACATAATGTTTTATGATCAGTTTGGTGCATTTTGTTGTGACATACAATACAAATAAGTACCATAACTTTTTAAAAATTTGGAAATATCAAATCAGTTCAAAAGTAACTGCCACATTACTTTTCAACGAAAAGTCTACATTATTCACTGCATAAAGGAGAACTGAAGTTACCATTAAACATTCATTCCTCACTACTCAATTTGTAAATAAAATCATACCATGGTAAGCTTCTCAGAATATTGTAGTTTTCCTTTCATGACTGTCTAAAACACTGGCAGTACCTGGTTAAGTCAAAAGTGAGTTCAACTCTGAAAGGACAACATAATGTCCAAGATTTTAGAAAGTTTTTAAGAAGTTGAAAAAAATCATACTTTTACATACAATATGACAGCTTATAAAGTTGCCAGAGAATGAAAAATAGACATAAAAACTACTTCGCTTAATATATCATACATGAAAACCTGGACACAAACATACATAGGCACATACCTTCATGCATTTTTTTTTTTCAGAATAAACCATGGAAATTCCAATCAAGTGAAAAAGATTTGAATTACGATTACATATTATTATCAGCTTTTTGAGGTTTAATTTACTTACAATAAAACACATCCATCTAACCTGTAAATTTCAGTGAGTGTTGATATCTAACAAAAAATAGAAGCATTCATCTGGGGGCAAATTTTTACAAATGGTGTGCATTGTAATTCTAGTTCCACTGGTCTTTCTATAACTCCATATCCCTTTGTTGGTTCTTTTATTGTATATTTCTTCTGTCACTTTTTAAATTTGAGTTCTTGAAATCGTGATATTTTTGAAAATTTTCATTTTTTTTTTAAATTGTGATTTAGATGAGTGTTTACAGAGCAAATAAGTTTCACATTAAACAATTAACATGTAAATTGTTTTGTGACATTGGTTGCCAACCCAGTGATGTGTCAACTGTGTCCCCTTCTCCACTCCACGCTCCCGGTTTCCATTTGTCCAGTTTTCCTGTCCCTTCCTGCTTTCTCATTTTTGCTTTTGAGCTGGTGTGCCCATTAGTCTCATATACATAATTGAAAGTCACTCACACGTGCCCTATAGACCTGTCTAATCTTTGGCTGAAGAGTACAACCTCAGAAGTGACTTCAATACTGAGTTAAAAGGGTATCCAGGGCCATACTCTTGGAGTTTCTCCAGCATCAGACCAGCAAGCCTGTTTTTTTAATAAGTTTGAATTTAGTTCTACATTTTTCTCCTGCTCTGTTCTGGACCTTCTATTATGATCCCTGCCAGAGCAGTAAGTGGTAGTAATTGGACACCATCTGGTTGTTCTGGGCTCAGTCGGGTGGAGGTAGTGATAGTTGTGGTCCATTAGTCCTTTGGACTAATTTTTCCCTTGTGTTTTTAGTCTTCTTCAGTCTCCTTTGCTGCAGCTGGGATGGGACTAGTAGATGTATCTTAGATGGCCACTTGCAGGCTTTTAGGACCCCAGTCACTACTCACCACAGTTGGATGTACATTTTCTTTATAGACTATGTTATGAAAATTATGCTAAATGTCCTCCGAGGCCATGGTCCCCAGCCCTCAGCCCAGTAGCTCAGTCTCTCTGGGCATTTGGATATGTCCGTGAAGCTTCTACAACTTTGCCCTGGCCAAGTTATGTTGACTTCCTCAGTATTGTGTACTGTCTTACCCTTCACTACTTATTTACTATCTAGTTAGTGTTTCCCCCGCCCTTTGTAACCATCAAAGATTGTTCTTTCCATGTGGAAACATTTTCGTGTGTTTTTATAGTACTGTTCTCATATTCATTTTCTTAAAATAGTCAACCCTAGTTTTTTTTGACACCACACTCTCCTGTTTTTCATACTGTCTGTGTAACAGCTCCTCTTGCTGTCTCAGCACGTATCTTATCTCTCATAACCTTTAAATATTAGCGACATTTACATGATGTTTTCTTATGTGTTTTTTTTCTTAACTCTTATTGAGCTTCAAGTGAACATTTACAAATCAAGTCAAACGGTCACATATAAGTTTATATACACCTTACTCCATACTCCCACTTGCTCTCCCCCTAATGAGTCAGCCCTTCCAGTCTCTCCTTTGGTGACAATTTTGCCAGCTTCCAACTCTCTCTATGCTCCCATCCCCCCTCCAGACAGGAGATGCCAACACAGTCTCAAGTGTCCACCTGATACAAATAGCTCACTCTTCATCAGCATCTCTCTCCTACCCACTGTCCAGTCCCTTTCATGTCTGATGAGTTGTCTTCGGGAATGGTTCCTGTCCTGGGCCAACAGAAGGTTTGGGGACCATGACCGCCGGCATTCCTCTAGTCTCAGTCAGACCATTAAGTGTGGTCTTTTTGTGAGAATTTGGGGTCTGCAACCCACTGATCTCCTGCTCCCTCAGGGGTTCTCTGTTGTGCTCCCTCTCAGGGCAGTCATCGGTTGTGGCTGGGCACCAACTAGTTCTTCTGGTCTCAGGATGATGTAGGTCTCTGGTTCATGTGGCCCTTTCTGTCTCTTGGGCTCTTAGTTATCCTGTGACCTTGGTGTTCTTCATTCTCCGTTGATCCAGGTGGGTTGAGACCAATTGGTGCATCTTAGATGGCCGCTTGTTAGCATTTAAGACCCCAGACCCACATTTCAAAGTGGGATGCAGAATGTTTTCATAATAAAGTTATTTTGCCAATTGACTTAGAAGTCCCCTTAAACCATGGTTCCCAAACCCCCGCCCTTGCTCCACTGACCTTTGAAGCATTCAGTTTATCCCGGAAACTTCTTTGCTTTTGGTCCAGTCCAGTTGAGCTGACCTTCCCTGTATTGAGTATTGCCCTTCCCTTCACCTACAGCAGTTCTTATCTACTAACTAATCAGTAAAAAACCCTCTCCCACCCTCCTTCCCTCCCCCTTCTCATAACCACAAAAGTATTTGTTCCTCTCAGTTTATATTATTTCTCAATATCTTATAATAGTGGTCTTATACAATATTTGTCCTTTTGCCTCTGATTAATTTCGCTCAGCATAATGCCTTCCAGGTTCCTCCATGTTATGAAATGTTTCAGAGATTCGTCACTGTTCTTTATTGATGCGTAGTATTCCATTGTGTGAATATACCACAATTTATTTATCTATTCATCCGTTGATGGACACCTTGGTTGCTTCCAGCTTTTTGCTATTGTAAACAGAGCTGCAATAAACATGGGTGTACATATATCTGTTTGTGTGAAGGCTCTTGTATCTCTAGGGTATATTCCGAGGAGTGGGATTTCTGGGTTGTATGGTAGTTCTAAGTGTTTAAGATAACGCCAGATAGATTTCCAAAGTGGTTGGACCATTTTACATTCCCACGAGCAGTGTATAAGAGTTCCAATCTCTCCGCAGCCTCTCCAACACTTATTATTTTGTGTTTTTTGAATTAATGCCAGCCTTGTTGGAGTGAGATGGAATCTCATCGTAGTTTTAATTTGCATTTCTCTAATGGCTAATGGTCGAGAGCATTTTCTCAGGTATCTGTTAGCTGCCTGAATATCTTCTTTAGTGAAGTGGGTGTTCATATCCTTTGCCCACTTCTTGATTGGGTTGTTTGTCTTTTTGTGGTTGAGTTTTGACAGAATCATATAGATTTTAGAGATCAGGCACTGGTCGGAGATGTCATAGCTGAAAATTCTTTCCCAGTCTGTAGGTGGTCTTTTTTGCTCTTTTGGTGAAGTCTTTAGATGAGCATAGGTGTTTGATTTTTAGGAGCTCCCAGTTACTTGGTTTCTCTTTGTCATTTTTGGTAATGTTTTGTATTCTGTTTATGCCTTGTATTAGGGCTCCTAAGGTTGTCCCTATTTTTTCTTCCATGATCTTTATCGTTTTAGTCTTTATGTTTAGGTCTTTGATCCACTTGGATTTAGTTTTTGTGCATGGTGTGAGATATGGGTCCTGTTTGATTTTTTTACAAATGGATATCCAGTTATGCCAGCACCATTTGTTAAAAAGACTATCTTTCCCCCAATTAACTGACACTGGGCCTTTGTCAAATATCAGCTGCTCATATGTGGATGGATTTATATCTGGGTTCTCAATTCTGTTCCATTGGTCTATGTGTCTGTTGTTGTACCAGTACTAGGCTGTTTTGACTACTGTGGCTGTATAATAGGTTCTGAAATCAGGTAGAGTGAGGCCTCCCACTTTCTTCTTCTTTTTCAGTAATGCTTTGCTTATCCGAGGCTTCTTTCCCTTCCGTATGAAGTTGGAGATTTGTTTCTCTATCACATTAAAAAATGACATTGGAATTTGGATCGGAAGTGCATTGTATGTATAGATGGCTTTTGGTAGAATAGACATTTTTACTATGTTAAGTCTTCCTATCCATGAGCAAGGTATGTTTTTCCACTTAAGTAGGTCCTTTTTAGTTTCTTGTAGTAGTACTTTGTAGTTTTCTCTGTATAGGTCTTTTACATCTTTGGTAAGATTTATTCCTAAGTATTTTATCTCCTTCGGGGCTACTGTGAATGGTATTGATTTGGTGATTTCCTCTTCGATGTTCTTTTTGTTGATGTAGAGGAATCCAAGTGATTTTTGTATGTTTATCTTGTAACCTGAGACTCTGCCAAACTCTTCTATTAGTTTCAGTAGTTTTCTGGAGGATTCCTTATGGTTTTCTGTGTATAAGATCATGTCATCTGCAAATAGAGATAATTTTACTTCCTCCTTGCCAATCCGGATGCCCTTTATTTCTTTGTCTAGCCTAATTGCTCTGGCTAGGACCTCTAGCACAATGTTGAATAAGAGTGGTGATAAAGGGCATCCTTGTCTGGTTCCCGTTCTCAAGGGAAATGCTTTCAGGCTCTCTCCATTTAGAGTGATGTTGGCTGTTGGCTTTGTATAGATGCCCTTTATTATGTTGAGGAATTTTCCTTCAATTCCTATTTTGCTGGGAGTTTTTATCATGAATGGGTGTTGGACTTTGTCAAATGCCTTTTGTGCATCAATTGATAAGATCATGTGGTTTTTGTCTTTTGTTTTATTTATATGGTGTATTACATTAATGGTTTTTCTAATATTAAACCAGCCTTGCATACCTGGTATAAATCCCACTAGGTCAAGGTGGATTATTTTTTGGATATGTTGTTGAATTGTATTGGCTAGAATTTTGTTGAGAAGTTTTGCATCTATGTTCATCAGGGATATAGGTCTGTAATTTTCTTTTTTTGTGATGTCTTTACCTGGTTTTGGTATCAGAGAAATGGTGGCTTCATAGAATGAGTTAGGTAGTATTCTGTCATTTTCTATGCTTTGAAATACCTTTAGTAGTAGTGGAGTTAACTCTCCTCTGAAAATTTGGTGGAACTCTGCATGCAGTAAAGCCATCCGGGTCTGGGCTTTTTTTTGTTGGGAGTTTTTTTGATTACCGTTTCAATCTCTTTTTTTGTTATGGGTCTTTTAGCTGTTCTACTTCTTATTGTGTTAGTTTAGGTAGGTAGTGTTTTTCCAGGAATTCATTTCTTCTAGGTTTGCAAATTTGTTAAGGTACAATTTTTTGTAATAATCTGAAATGATTCTTTTAATTTCAGTTGGGTCTGTTGTGATGTGGCCCATCTTGTTTCTTATTCGGTTTATTTGTTTCCTTTCCTGTATTTCTTTAATCAGTCTGGCCAATGGTTTATCAATTTTGTTAATTTTTTCGAAGAACCAGCTTTTGGCTTTGTTAATTCTTTCAATTGCTTTTCTGTTCTCTAATTCATTTAGTTCAGCTCTAATTTTTATTATTTGTTTTCTTCTGGTTCCTGATGGATTCTTTTGTTGCTCACTTTCTATTTGTTCGAGTTGTAGGGACAGTTCTCTGATTTTGGCTCTTTCTTCTTTTTGTATGTGTGCATTTATCAATATAAATTGGCCTCTGAGCACTGCTTTTGCTTTGTCCCAGAGGTTTTGATAGGAAGTATTTTCATTCTCGTTGCATTCTATGAATTTCCTTATTCCCTCCTTAATGTCTTCTATAACCCAGTCTTTTTTCAGGAGGGTATTGTTCAGTTTACAAGTATTTGATTTCTTGTCCCTAATTTTTCTGTTATTGATTTCCACTTTTATGGCCTTGTGGTCTGAGAAGATGCTTTGTAATATTTCGATGTTTTGGATTCTGCAAAGGTTTGTTTTATGACCTAATATGTGGTCTATTCTAGAGAATGTTCCATGTGTGCTAGAAAAAGAAGTATACTTTGCAGCAGTTGGGTGGAGAGTTCTGTGTAAGTCAATGAGGTCAAGTTGGTTGATTGTTGTAATTAGGTCTTCCATGTCTCTATTGAGCTTCTTACTGGATGTCCTGTCCTTCTCCGAAAGTGGTGTGTTGAAGTCTCCTACTATAATTGTGGAGGTGTCTATCTCACTTTTCAGTTCTGTTAAAATTTGATTTGTGTATCTTGCAGCCCTGCCATTGGGTGCATAAATATTTAATATGGTTATATCTTCCTGGTCAATTGTCCCTTTTATCATTATGTGGTGTCCTTCTTTATCCTTTGTGGTAGATTTAAGTGTAAAGTCTATTTTGTCAGAAATTAATATTGCTACTCCTCTTCTTTTTTGCTTATTGTTTGCTTGATATATTTTTTTCCATCCTTTGAGTTTTAGTTTGTTTGTGTCTCTAAGTCTAAGGCGTGTCTCTTGTAGGCAGCATATAGATGGATCGTGTTTCTTTATCCAGTCTGAGACTCTCTGTTTCTTTATTGGTGCATTTAGTCCATTTACATTCAGCGTAATTATAGATAAGTAAGTGTTTAGTGTTGTCATTTTGATGCCTTTTAATGTGTGTTGTTGACAATTTCATTTTTCCACTTACTTTTTTGTGCTGAGACATTTTTCTTTGTAAATTGTGTGTTCCTCATTTTCATAGTATTTGACTTTATGTTTGCTGAGTCGTTATGTTTTTCTTGGTTTTTATTTTGAGTTATGGAGTTGTTATACCTCTTTGTGGTTACCTTAATATTTACCCCTATTTCTCTAAGTAAAAACCTAACTTGTATAGTCCTATATTGCCTTGTATCCCTCTCCATATGGCACTTCAATGCCACTTGTATTTAGTCCCTCTTTTTGATTATTGTGATCTTTTACATATTGACTTCAATGATTCCCTGTTTTGAGCTTTTTTTTTTTTAATTAATCTTGATTTTTTGTGTGTGATTTCCCTATTTGAGTTGATATCAGGATGTTCTGTTCTGTGACCTTGTGTTGTGCTGGTATCTGATATTATTGGTTTTCTGACCAAATAATTTCCTTTAGTATTTCTTGTAGATTTGGTTTGGTTTTTGCAAATTCTCTAAGCTTATGTTTATCTGAAAATATCTTAATTTCACCTTCATATTTTAGAGAGAGTTTTGCTGGATATATGATCCTTGGCTGGCAGTTTTTCTCCTTCAGTGCTCTGTATATGTCATCCCATTGCCTTCTTGCCTGCATGGTTTCTGCTGAGTAGTCTGAACTTATTCTTATTGATTCTCCTTTGTGGGAGACCTTTCTTTTAACCCTGGCTGCTTTTAAAATTTTCTCTTTATCTTTGGTTTTGGCAAGTTTGATGATAATATGTCTTGTTGTTTTTCTTTTTGGATCAGTCTTAAATGGGGTTCGATGAGCATCTTGGATAGATATTCTTTCATCTTTCATGATGTCAGGGAAGTTTTCTGTCAGCAGATCTTCAACTATTCTCTCTGTGTTTTCAGTCCTCCCTTCCTGTTCTGGGACTCCAATCACACGCAAGTTATCCTTCTTGATAGAGTCCCACATGATTCTTAGGGTTTCTTCATTTTTTTAAATTCTTTTCTCTGATTTTTTTTCAGCTATGTTGGTGTTAATTCCCTGGTCCTCCAGATTTCCCACTGTGCATTCTAATTGCTCGGGTCTGCTCCTCTGACTTCCTATTGCATTGTCTAATTCTGTAATTTTATTGTTAATCTTTTGGATTTCTGCATGCTGTCTCTCTATGGATTCTTGCAACTTATTAATTTTTCCACTATGTTCTTGAATAATCTTTTTGAGTTCTTCAACAGTTTTATCAGTGTGTTCCTTGGCTTTTTCTGCAGTTTGCCTTATTTCATTTCTGAGGTCATCCCTGATGTCTTGAGGCATTCTGTAAATTAGTTTTTTATATTCTGTATCTGATAATTCCAGGATTGTATCTTCATTTGGGAAAGATTTTGATTCTTTTGTTTGGGGGGTTGTAGAAGCTGTCATGGTCTGCTTCTTTATGTGGTTTCATATCGACTGCTGTCTCCGAGCCATCACTAAGATATTGTAGTGATTTATTCTATATTTGCTCACTGAGTCTTATCTTGTTTTGTTTTCTTTCAATATACGTGGATGGGCTACTAGATTGTGCTGTCTTGATTGTTGTAGCCGTTGACTTACTTATGACCTATTACCAGCTGATTTGAGCTGTTACCAGATATATATGCCTGAGTCCATTCACTATTCTTGAGTAGAATCTGATTTGGGGTCATCAAGTGTGTGATGCACCCTAACACCTATCCACCTTGAGAAGTAGTGGTGATAGTTGTGTACACCAGATTCTAGTAGCAGCTGGGGTTCACACTCCAGGGGGGGCAGGATGCTGACAGGCTTCCCCCAAGTATCAGTGAGGTAGGTGTGTCTCTATTCCTAAAGCACCTTGGTGGGTGGGCTCTGCAGCTGTACCTTAGGCCCCCAATGCAAGTACCTCTACAGATTGGTAGGTGTCACCCTCCTTAGACCCCTAAGGCAGGAGGCTAGGTGGTCTGGGGGGAGCTTCAGCCCTCAGTTCCCTGTTGTGTGTCAGTGAGGGCTCTGTTGAATAAGCAGAGATATCAGACCTCGGAAACTTGTTTTTCCAGTAAATCCGGTAAAAAAAAAAATGCAATCAGATCCCTATCAGAAATGCCTTTGCATTATTATAGCCACCTTGTTCCCTGTAGGGTTGAAAGCCAGAGACTGTGGATTACATATGCTTGGCTGGAGCTAGTTCTGTGTTTTTAGTGCAATTAGGGAAGGATTTTTGGTCCCTGGGTTTTTTGTGGTTGCTTCTCTCAGGCTGGAAGAATGGGTTAGGAAAAGACCAAAAAAAAAAAAAAAAATCGAAAAGAGAAGCCGCAGAGCAGTTCTCCCTCTGGCTCAGGAAATTCCAATGTTAATGAAGCCACCTGGGAATGGGAGGGGAGGGTTCAGAAAAACAGGAGAGAGTAGCACCCCAGAATACAGACAAAGTTACTTATCTTCCTTGGGATGACTATTTTATCTGAGATTCCTGAGGGGCGTGTTGCCGACGTGTGCTGGCTGGGTAGAGATTGCCCCTGAGGGTCAGGCCCGCAGAAGCCGTGGTCAGTTCCTCCGCTGCCAGTCCAAAGCCCGGTGCCAAGGTTCCCCGGCTGGGGCGCTGCACTCCCGGCTCCAAAACCAGTCGCTGCCTCCCGGCGACTTCTCCCGCCAGCCGGGTCGCCACGCCGCCCAAATGGACTGGCTGGGCCTCCTCCTGGGATCAGTTCAGGGGTGTAGGGCTGCACCTCGTGTTTGCACCTTCACAGGATGTCCTGCTTAGCTCCCCGCGCCCTGTCCAAAGCCCCGCGCCAAGGTTCCCCGGCTGGAATGCTGCACTCCCGGCTCCAAAACCAGCCGCTGCCTCCCGGCGACTTCTCCCCCTGCCAGCAGTGTCGGGTGCTGCCCACGCTGACCAGCTGGGCCCCCTCCAGAGGTCAGTTCCAGGGGGTAGGGCTGTGCCCCGTGTTTATGCCATCACAGGATATCCTGCTCAGCTCCCCTGTGCCCAGTCCTAAGCCCAGCGCCAAGGTTACCTGACTGGGACTCTGGCTCCAGGCTCCAAAAACAGTCTCTGCTTCCCCGTAGTTGTTTGTTCTCCGTCTCTGTCACTCAGATCAACTCTTTAAATCTGTGTTTGTTGTTCAGGGTTCGTAGATTGTCATGTATGTGATCGATTCACTTGTTTTTCTGAGTCTTTGTTGCAAGAGGGATCTGAGGTAGCATCTACCTAGTCAGCCATCTTGGCCCCTCCTCTTATGTGTTTTTGTTGTACACAAAATTAATTTTTTATGAACTCAAAACAATCAACCATTTCCTTTTAATGAATGATGTTGGTATAATATTTAGACTTTCTTTCCTCATCTCAAGCTTATCAATACCAACCTGCATTTTCACAATATTTTCATAGTTTCATTAAATAAACATTAACTATTACATATCATCTGGAATGTATTTTGGATGAAGGCATGAGGTAGAAATCTAAATTTATTTTATCCCCAAAGAGGTAGCCATCACATTGATTTTAAATAGGATATTAAATCTAGAGTCCAATAAATAATGGGATCTATTTTTTGGACTCTGCTCTTTTTTGTTTATCTGGTTGACTATATATCTCTCTTCTGGGCTCCTTTTGATATGCGGTCTTTTTGTTTTGTCCTTTTGCAGAAGTCTTTTTGAAGGTATTTACTATTACTGTTTGTGTTATTGTTGTTATCATTGTCCTGCTTCCTCCACTAAATTCCACTTATTCTTTCTCAGGCTTCTGATTATGATTCCATTATTACAAGCTCAGGACTAGGATAAATTCCCCTATTATGTGCCATAAAATTCTTTACAGCACTTACTACCATTGTCATTTTACACAAATTCATCTGAAGCTTTGATTAATGTCCATTTACTTTTTCAGACTATGCTTTGTTAGGGCAGGAAGTATGTCTATTTTTCTCACCATTGTACCCTTCGTGTCTATTGTAGTGATTGGTACAGAGTACAAGAATTATAATACGAGAATTGTCGTCCTATTTTATGGATGAAAAAGCTAAAGGTTGATTGGTTAGTTTGTTCAGTAGGACACTGCCTTTATTCAGAAGATAAATTATTTAAAATTATGTTATTAAATATCAAATTGAGCTTTTCTTCCACTAACCCATACTAGATCTTTGCATATACTCTATAGTCCCCTTCCTACAATACACACATCTTTATGTATGGTACAGTAGACAGGTGATCTCGCTTTTGCTTTTATTAATTTTTTTTTATACTTACGTTGTTTTTGTTTTCTTAATGACAATTTTCTATTTTTCTGCCTTCTTCTCTCTTTTATTGTCTTAGGCAGTTCCAAATGATAAATTGTTTTTTACTTATTTTGAATCTTTCACTGTCTGCACTTTTTTCATCTTACTGGTTTTTAAAATTTTACGTGAAAGAAATCTCATCAATGTCTTTCTCTAATTTGAAATTCTTAGCCTAAAATGTTCATAGCTTTCCTAGCATATTTTCTTACACACATTTTCTTACTGATACAATATATTACAATTACAAAACTACAAAGAACAATATTATATATCTTTCTTAATCCATCTAGACAAAAATTATGTTTGAAGGTAGAGCATTTTACATACTAAGAACTTGAATGTGACTAGTCTTGCATATTGGTGGAAACTCCAAATATCAGTAAAATATTGAAAATATAATTAGTCAAAAAATACTGTACCTGGAAAATCTACAATTTGAATAATTATATTTAAATACACCATGAATTAAATGTTTACATTATGCAGAGGCAATGCATATACTATGAGAAAATGCTTTTGAATGAATTTTTTTATGCAAACTGTGATATTATATGTTGGTGATGTCAAAGTGAAATGGTCATACACTTCATACTTCCATGAAATTGAGTGTAGCTCTAAATGATCTTGTTTACCACCACATCTCGCTGAATGGTCACTGAAATTTTGAAGGCTGTCTTTTTCACTGATTGTTTCAGGTTGGCTTTCATCTGATTATAGTAAAAAAAAAAAAAAAAAAAAAAAAAATTAATGTGGCCTGTATGCATTTTACCTGCTACCATTGCATGAGACATTTGGTAACATATTTTGATATTCTTATTATGCTTAGGATGCCCAGTTTTCTCTATTGCCCAAGACAAAAGTTGATGCATCTTGCTGGTAGATAAAGGCATTAACTAAATTGACTTTAGTTAATCCTGCTATAATATAACAAATGACATTTAGTTTCCTAATGGCTGTACCAGTAAATCATATCCTCATGGGCTATTCAATTAGCCGTGTAATAGGAATGTGAAATATGACTGACCTTCTTAATCAAAAGACAGTGTTTAAAGTGCAAAGATTTCTGTGTCTAGGTAGAATGTGAATGGTAGAATCCAACAGCAAGTTTTTCCACTTGAATGTGAAAAGATTCGATTCATGAATTCATCTCTGTGAACAATTCTATTTGCTCAACTTACTAAAATCCTTTTGTATCAGTTTCGGACATATTGGCATACAGCATCTCAGTGACCAGCAAAAACAAAACACTGTCTTATTTTAATATCTCTTTTCTGGTTGTTAATTCATCAAATATTGATTTCTGTTTTGCAGTTGTTGGAAAAAGAAAAAGAAGAAAAAAACTTTATCAGGTTTATAAACCAAAAATATTACAAAATAAGTAAATACATTTTAAGAATAGTCACACAAATTTGGATTTGTCAGCATTTGGGGAAGTAGTGATTTATTTCTCATTCACAATTCCTTTTTGTTATTTATGTATTGCACACATTTTTGTGATTTTGTTACGGTTTTCTATTTTTATATGCTGTTAGACTTTATCCAGAAAAAATACTTTTTTTTTTTTATTATTATAAATGAGGCAACATCGGGAGACATATTCTATTGTATAACTGGTTTTTCTACTCTACTGAGGTTATGTATCTCCTTGTAAATGTCCTCCATGGAAAGAGACCACTTGGATTTTAGTGTTTATTATGAATATTTTAAAAAGTAACAAGGAATTCCACACCTTAGGAGCACTGAACAGACGCTGATCTACATGTAAAGGCAAAACTTCAAATTACATGTTTTATAATTTAAACATTTTGAACAGAAAATTTCTTTTTAAAGTCTTGTTTGTGATTACTTAGATGAAAAGGTTAAAATGGGTTTCACATTTTGCTAGAGAATGGAATGATTTATTTCTTCTTTGAATGGAGATAGAAAAATCACACTCTATAAGTAAATTTTAGTGAGCATTGGTCTAAAATATCCCAGGAAAATGAAGGATTATTTTGGTTTTTTGAAATTTCCTCTCTATTTATGTGTTATGGATTGAATTGTGTCTCCCAAAAATATGTGTTGTAAATCCTAACCTCTATGCCTGTGTTTATAATCTCATTTGGAAATGGGTTATCTTTTTTATGTTGATGAGGCAGGAATAGTATAGGGTGTGTCTTGATTCAATATCTTTTGAGATATGAAAGAGATTAAACAAACAAGCCAATGGAGGAGAAATAGAGTAAGTTAGATGCCGAGACACATGGAGATCTCCAAGGAACCAGGAAGCAGAAGCTAAACAGACGAGGACATTCCTACAGAGTCAACAGAGAGAGAGAGAGAGCTTTCCCCTAGAGTCTGTTCCCTGAATTCAGACTTCTAGCCTCCTAAACTGTGAGAAAATAAATTCCTGTTTGTTAAAGCCATCCACTTGTGGTATTTCTGTTATAGTAGCACTAGATAATTAAGACAGTAAGGTAAAGGAGTTAATTTAATATTTATCATATTATCATTTCTGTCACTTAATCTCAGGAGGAAAGTGACCAGTTGTAAAAAAAGTTCTCCCTCTGAGAAATTAGTACTGAGGACAAGAACAACTGTGACTAACTTGAAGACAGACATTACCATAGACATCTGTCCTGGCCCCAGACTTGTACTTCTGCACATGGGGTGTTACATTCATCCTGTTTAGTAAAGCACTGAAATACAGGACAATTACTCTTGCTTTCCCTAAAACAGGAATAATATGATCCCATACAGCTAAACTCTGGTCTGTCTGGAGCCATTAATTCTCAATTCATTGTCAACCACATCCATCCCACGGAGACGGATACTTGGATGTATGAGTTTGCTGCCTTGGAATAAGGGTAGGAGAATGGGAGGACCTGGGGTTCATGCTCACATCAAAATCTCCCAATCAGCCTTTTTTGGTTCATTTAATTGTCTGTGTAAAATGTAGCTCATAGAGTCAAAACATGTAAGAGAGATAATGAGGAATAAAATAAGTTATCCATAAATCACTCAAGTCAGTTCAGAAGCCATCTCACAGCAATATTATTTTAATGGTTCCTGTGTGTTTGTCATGCTGCTCCCATTACATGTGTTTACTAGGGTAGCAAAATGATCAAGAATGGGAGGCCTAGAGCCAAGTTACCCTTGCCCTCATTCCTCATCAGTATTCCACTGGGCTATAGTAGAATTAAATGGATCAATATAATAACAAACTTAGATAGATACCAGTACAGAGTAAGCATGTAACAAGCATAGTTATTACTATTATTTTGGAAATGGTTGAAAAGCTCTGAGGTGGAATTTCAGAATATGTGGTAGTATTACATATAAAATCTGTCTTCAAAAATAAATTTATGAAAAGCATATACCTAAAGATTGGAATCAGATCTAAATATGTGAGAAATAGTGATTTTTTATTACAAAAGGGAAATTATGATATGCTATGTTTATGTTGTGTCTTCTCAAATGAACTAGGCTCAGAATTTGATTATTCTCTCTAAAATAGTCTGGTTTTTTCAATGAAATAGATTTTTGGTATTGCTTAAATTATTACAGTTTGTTTCTTTGGTTGTTTATAGAGATTCATTCCTACTCTACTGCATTCTGTGCAGATGGACAAAAGGATAATTCCCATCAGCCTTGTGATATTCCCATGCCCACTTGTAATTTTGTTCTCAACTCCACATCACTTAAATTTAAGTCCTGACTGTAATCCAGTACTGTTTCTTCAGTTCCTATTATACCTGTCAAAATGTTAGTATTATTTCTGATTTTGGCCTTTTCCTCTTTCAGTGCCTGAAGCTGACTTTATCCATGCCATATACTCCCCTGCTTTTTCTCTATTTTAGTTTCCAAAGAACTAATTCAAGTTTATACATTAGAAAAGTCCTTATATTATTATTATAGATGTTCTCTGCCAGACACTGACTCACACATTTTATATGTATTTAATCTTTAAAGTAATTCTATGTGATAAATACTGTTGTTATATTATCCACAGACAGAGCCACAAAGAGGTTAAAGAATTTGAGGAACTCTGATGGTGCAGTGGTTAAGTTCTAGGTTACTAACTGAAAAGTCAGCAGTTCAAACCCACCAGCCACTCCATGGGAGAAGAAGCTGGAACCAATTGGAAAGATTTATAACTTTGGAAGCCCTATACAGCAGTTCTACTCTGTCCTAAAGGTTCTCTGTGAGTCACAATTGACTCAGCGACAATGGGTTTGGTTGGTTTTATATAGGTTTATTATAATATTGTTGTTAGGCATCCCTTGTTAATTTCAACTCATGTGACAGAGTAGAACTACCCCACAGGATTTTCTAGGCTGTAATTTTTACAAAAGTAGATCTCCAGGTCATTCTCCTATGGAGCCCCTGGTTGGGTTTGAACCACCAACCTTTTGCCTAATAGCTAAGCATTTAACCATTGTGCTACCAGGGAGTCCAGCTATTTGAAAAATTTATGGGGAAATATTGTCTTGTTATGGAGAATATGGAGAAATTCATTCAACAAATATTTATTGAGAGCTTTTGTCACAAATATTTCTAGCTTTTTAAGAGTTCATAAAAATAAGTAGACTAACAAGAAACTAATCAAAATAGGACAATGGGTTATTGATGAGAACCAAAAGGGATGTATAATATAGTTGGATTCAAAGAAAAAGGAGTTATATATGGCATAAAGAGAAATAATGAATACAGGAATTTGTTCTAGTCACTGACACACACAACCATAAGACAGAGAAAAATGTCTATAACTATTTGAAACTCAGCTTCCGATACAAAGTCATCAACGAAAACATTCTGTGGAATTAACCAAAACCAAAAGCCAAACCCATTGCCGTCGAGTCAATTCCAACTCATAGTGACCCTATAGGATAGAGTAGAACTGCCACATAGGGCTTCCAAGGAGCATCTGGTGGATTTGAACTGCCGACCCATTGGTTAGCAGCCATAGCTCTCAACCACTATGCCACCAGGGTTTCCCTATGGAATTAAGATTTGTCAAAAGTCTAACTCAATCTTCCAAATGAAGTTAATTTGAGTTCAAAGACAGCAGGTAGAGTGAAAAATGAAAATTGAGGATAGTCCCTATCCCCTGGATTTTGTTTTAAAGGCAGGAGATACCTCCAAACAAAATGGAATTATAAATCACATACAGGAAGATATTGTAGCTAGTAAGTTAATTGTGCATAAAACTTCAGAAATCTTGCAATGGGAGAGAAGATATGCTGGGAGCATTAAGTCTGCCAATCATTTGCGTAGTTTCTTGGAAAGAATTTAATTAGAACACAACTTTGTGGCTAAATAAAAAGCTGTTAAGCCAAGAAGTATTAATCAAAATAGTGGCAATCTATCTTCAAAGGCACTTTTTGAATTACTTACTGAATTTAAAGAGTTTGGAAGATACAACTGTGATTTCTATATTATATATATGTGTGTGTTTGTATTTACTTTTTGAGAATAATTCTTTCCATATAACTAGAAAGCAAGTAAGTATTAATGCAGTGATACTATTTTATGATGCTGTTTGTTAATGTCAAAGGCAGGGCAAAAATATTCACAAATAAACTATAATCAGTATTAACATGATTTCTCTCTTAATGGGACAAATTAGTGTAAAAAATAATGTAGATGAGGTTTCAAATATTAAAAAAAAAAAAAAAAAAAAAACCGTTGCCATAGAGTCCATACCAATGCATAGCGACCCTATAGGACAGAGTAGAACAGCCCCGTAGAGTTACCAAGGAGCGCCTGCTCAATTGGAACTGCTGACCTTTTGGTTAGCGGCCGTAGCTTTCAAATACAGAGTTGAGTAAATCCGTGTTCCTTTTAGTCATTCAGGAAAAGTTAATTTGACTCAGCATAAGTTTTAGTAAGCCCAGAGGTGAGCTTTAACTTCATGTTGAACTCTAGAAGGTAGGTCAAGTGTGTAATTTTTAGATGTTTAGAAATTTCACAAATAGCTCTATGGGTCAAATTATGCTGTTAGGGAGTTTTTTATCTGTTACTCAGTTATCTAAATGTTCTTCTATTTTAGCACTAAAATGTGTTAGTCATTTTTTCCATTGTGAGGTTTGGGGAAAAAGCAAACAAAATTACCAGCATATGTGTGTATGCCTGCATGTACATTCTTGTGTGTTTGTACATAATAATTATGGATACATTTTCTTAACTGTGGATTTTAGATCTATTCTGAGCTAATGAAGTTCCTTTTTGAGTCCTCATGAATGCCATAATATGATGAAATGCATCTTGGAGATATAACTGTACGTGCATTTTTCAGATAATTTAAACTCCTAGTCCACCATTTTGTTCTGAACTAGTCCTATAGCAAATGCACCTGCATTTTGTTTTACAAAGTTGTAAAACCAAAATGCCTAGAGTAAAACACATGACTCATATAATTCTGTCATTTGCTTTTCCATAGATATGGTGTTACATATAGGTATAACTTATAGTCAGTTTTGTGTTATACTGCGTGGGCCTCCCCCCAAAACAAACAAACAAACGAATAAGAAAGCCAAACTTGTTGCCTTCGAACTGATTCCAATGCATGGTGACCCTATATGCTACAGAGTAGAACTGCACTCCAGAGGATTTTCAAAGCTGTGATCTTTCTGAAGCAGATCTCCAAGGCTTTCTTCTAAGGTGCCTCTAAAAAGGTGGGTTTAAACCACCAACCTTCCAGATAATAGTCATGTACTTAACCTTCCGTGCATGTGGATACCACAGGCATCCCAAATTAAAATATACAGTGTTTCCCAATAAATTTTTAAGTTGACTGTAATTTTTGTGATTATTATTTTTTAGGTTGGAAAACATATTGAATACTATTTATAGCATTGTATTTTCAGTCCTGTCAAACACAGTATTGTGAATATCTCAAGTACACAATATAAATATGCTAAGTGAATGAAAGAATAATACATCATAGTCTTTAAACCCAGCAGCTTTGTGTTATTAGCAAAACTGTGTATTCCCTAATTCCATCTAAGTCATTGACAAAAAGAGGTACTAGTGTAAATCATTGATTCATTGAAACAAGTTGCTCTGTCTATTGACCAAGTTGGAGAGTTGGAAGATAAATGTTCTTTCCTGTTCTGGATAGGGGAAAGGGTATACAAAAGTCCAGAGCTTGATTGTTATTAAAAAGAACTCAAGAAAGTACAGTGCCTTTTGCAGTAAAGAGCGGGAAAGAGAAAGGGCCTTGGAAACAAGTTTTTTTTTGTTTGTTTATTGTTAACTACATGCCTCTATGACAATTACATGCCAAATGTGACAGCAGATGATTTAGGTGGCTCCATGACCCAAGCCCTCCCCTATAATGTAGTCAGTATTACTTATAGACTTTTCAGCATCTGAATGAAGCCCCTTGAAAAACAGTTCCAACTATTATAGACCATCGATATCTTTTGATTGGCCAGTTATGATTTTTCTTAATAGCTCTGAAAATATGAGTTTAAATTTCCCACAAGAAAGAGCCTACACAGTAGATAGTTGTATTTCCATTTATCTTACTATTTTATACTCAAGGCATGTTTGTTTTCTCCTTGAAATACATTACTCTTGGTAATATCAGTATCACTCTGTAAACTGACACTTTCATGCAGGTTTTCAAAATGTGCTGAATTTATACCTTTTATTAGTGAAGACAATGTATAATTATCCAACTTCACTCCACGAAACATTTTGAAGGATTTTGGAAAAATTGGAACATAATCAAATTATAGATTATATCAGTAGAAATTAAATATCCATGGCTTCTCATTCTAGCTTAAAAGTAAGCTAGCAGACCTAGGAGTAACCTTCCTCTAGTTCACAGTTAGCATTGTTATACAGCTGAAGAAAATCTCTGTAACAGTAGGGGACCCTGTTACAATGATATTGGCATGGTTGACTAAATGCACAAGGGGAAATATGAACATAGGATTAAACATTAGATTCAAATGGAGTTTTGTGCCAATTGAATTGAATCATCATACCAAAATTGAGACACAGTACAGTACGTCCATATTAATACCACCCATACCACATACTCAAGTAAGGTATCACATTGTTATTGGAGGCCAAATATTCGTCTAAACACTGGTTTAAGTTTAATTTCTCACATTTCCTAAGGGCTGGGTAATGCTCTGCATACGTTATGGTTTTCCCTTCCTCTAATAATATAGTTATTTAGTGGAGAAAATCACTAATAGCAATTTAGTTAGCTTTAAATTAAATCAATAGAACAAAAATTAAATTCTGTGAAATAGAGAAAAATATAACCAATACCTAGAAAAATAAAATAAAAGCCACTAATAGAATAAAAATAACGATATAGTTTGGGCTTTGCATATAACCAGTGTTATGGTCTTTGGTAAGCAAGTTTTCCTGAGCTTGTTTACTCTATTGGAAAATTAGGAAAGATGGATTTTTTACTCAAAGTATGTTTCTTTGACATAATAATAATTATGTCAAACATAATAATAATAAGACATAATAATTAAGGTATGGCAGGTAGGCAAGTGTCCTGTCTTCTGCTTGAGGAGGGATGCTAATAAGCAGTTTCCATTGTTAGCTGTGAGAGATCATTCAGCAGTTTAAAACTAATTGCCGTAGGTGGTATTTTCTGTAGATAACCCCCCGTCCTCAAACCAGCGATATTGGCGTTACCTGGGAATTTGATAGAGGTATAATCTTAGGCCCTCCACCCCAGGCCCACTGGATCAGATCTACATTTAAACAAGATCATCAGGCGTTCTATATGCTCACTGAAATTAGAGAAGCTTTGGCCCCAAAGATTACTTACATCTCTCTAGTTGCATGGCTGTTTTCTACCTCACGCCTCATTCAGCTGTCTGATCTAAAGAGCAGAAAAATTATCAGAGCCGGGGTTACTTCTGATACAAACACAGCTAAAAATAAGGCCCATTCATAGTCATTTCATAAAAGTGCCCTTAAAAAACAATTAACCTAAAACAAATAACCTAAACAATTCAGTGTATTTCTATTTTAACATTAAAATGACATTAAAATTTGGAAATGTGACCAGTAATTAGTCAATTATTTATAACTTAATATTCTTTGTTTATATATCATGTCAATTTTGCTTCATAGAATAAATAACAAATAAAACCAAACCAGTTGCTATCAAGTTGGTTCTGACTCATGGACTACCCCAGGTGTTGCAGAGAAGAAGGGCACTCCATGGAGTTTCAAGGCTGTGACCTTTCAGAACCAGATAGCCAGGTTTTTTTCTGATGCACCTGTAGGTGGGTTCCAGCTGCCAGCCTTTCCTGCAGTAGTCAAGTACTTAACCCTTTAAGTCACCCAGGGACTCCAAGTGGCAAATTTTGTGGTTGGGTGTTGTCTGGTCGATTTTTGACTCATATCCAACCCATGTGACAGAACAGAACTGCCCCATAGGGTTTTCTAGTCTGTAATCTTTATGGGAGCAGATTGCCAGGTCTTTCTACCATGGAGCTGCTGGGTGGGTTCAAACCACCAACTTTTCAGTTGGTTAGCAGCCAAGCACTTAACCGTTGTGCAACCAGGGCTCCTTATAAGTGGCAAATAGAAGGTGGTTCATACTTCTAACGATACACTTTAAAATAATTTATTTTCACCCCAAATAGATTGCAAACATTTGTTAAACACATTGGTTAAATGTGCACATTTAAACATAAATGATTTCTATTTTTTTTGTACCACCAGGGCTCCTTATAAGTGGCAAATAGAAGGTGGTTCATACTTCTAACGATACACTTTAAAATAATTCATTTTCACCCCAAATAGGTTGCAAACATTTGTTAAACACATTGGTTAAATGTGCACATTTAAACATAAATGATTTCTATTTTTTTCCTGCAACTACTTAATTGCAGATAAACGTGCACTGACACTATATTTTTTACAAACACATACATACTTGTGATCATTAAATATTTCTTCTATAAATTAAGTTCAGATTAATATATTTCTGCTTCCTCAACTAACACGTTAGAATTCAAGTAATTTAATTATCCAAACTATGCAAATTCTAAAATACATTTTAAAAATCTAATATTAACAGCAAAGCTGTATGTTTAACTCTATACTTGACATATGCTGATGATGTTCTTTTGCTTGTTTAAATTCATATCCAACTATTAAGAAGGAAATTTCTCTTAGAGAAATTCCAAGACCACTAGGTAATTCTTAAAATAATTTTGAGAACCGAGTATTAGATTGGTTTTATGTTTTAAAGGTACTTTAACATCTTTAAATGACCCAACCCTCTTTTTAAAAATTTCCAACAAAATAAATAGTTTTGTCCATGTGGAGAATTACCTAGGAGTAGATAACACGGCGCATACTTAGGTTTAAATGGAAGTTGTTGACATTTTTTTTTTAATAACTTTTATTAAGCTTCAAGTGAACATTTACAAATCCAGTCTGTCACATATAAGTTTACATACATCTCACTCCCTACTCCCACTTGCTCTCCCCCTCTTGAGTCAGCCCTTTCAGTCTCTCCTTTCTTGACAATTTTGCTGGCTTCCCTCTCTCTCTATCCTCCCATCCCCCCTCCAGACAAGAGTTGCCAACACAATCTCAAGTGTCCACCTGATATAATTAGCTCACTCTTCATCAGCGTCTCTCTCCCACCCGCTGACCAGTCCCTTTCATGTCTGATGAGTTGTCTTCGGGGATGGTTCCTGTCCTGTGCCAACAGAAGGTCTGGGGAGCATGGCCGCCGGGATTCCTCTAGTCTCAGTCAGACCATTAAGTTTGGTCTTTTTATGAGAATTTGGGGTCTGTATCCCACTGATCTCCTGCTCCCTCAGGGGTCCTCTGCTGTGCTCCCTGTCAGGGCAGTCATCGATTGTGGCCAGGCACCAACTAGTTCTTCTGGTCTCAGGATGATGTAGGTCTCTGGTTCATGTGGCCCTTTCTGTCTCTTGGGCTCTTAGTTGTCGTGTGGCCTTGGTGTTCTTCATTTTCCTTTGCTCCAGGTGGGTTGAGATCAATTGATGCATCTTAGATGGCCGCTTGTTAGCATTTAAGACCCCAGACGCCACATTTCAAAGTGGGATGCAGAATGATTTCATAATAGAATTACTTTGCCAATTGACTTAGAAGTCCCCGCAAACCATGTTCCCCAGACCCCCGCGCTTGCTCCGCTGACCTTTGAAGCATTCATTTTATCCCGGAAACTTCTCTGCTTTTGGTCCAGTCCAATTGAGCTGACTTTCCATGTATTGAGTGTTATCTTTCCCTTCACCTCAAGCAGTTCTTATCTACTGATTAATCAATAAAAAAACCCTCTCCCTCCCTCCCTCCCTCCCTCCCCCCCTCGTAACCACAAAAGTATGTGTTCTTCTCAGGTTTACTATTTCTCAAGATCTTATAATAGTGGTCTTATACAATATTTGTCCTTTTGCCTCTGACTCATTTCGCTCAGCATAATGCCTTCCAGGTTCCTCCATGTTATGAAATGTTTCAGAGATTCGTCACTGTTCTTTATCGATGCGTAGTATTCCATTGTGTGAATATACCACAATTTATTTACCCATTCATCCGTTGATGGACACCTTGGTTGCTTCCAACTTTTTGCTATTGTAAACAGAGCTGCAATAAACATGGGTGTGCATATATCTGTTTGTATGAAGGCTCTTGTATCTCTAGGGTATATTCCGAGGAGTGGGATTTCTGGGTTGTATGGTAGTTCTATTTCTAACTGTTTAAGATAACGCCAGATAGATTTCCAAAGTGGTTGTACCATTTTACATTCCCACCAGCAGTGTATGAGAGTTCCAATCTCTCCGCAGCCTCTCCAACACTTATTATTTTGTGATTTTTGGATTAATGCCAGCCTTGCTGGTGTGAGATGGAATCTCATGGTAGTTTTAATTCGCATTTCTCTAATGGCTAATGATCGAGAGCATTTTCTCATGTATCTGTTGGCTGCCTGAGTATCTTCTTTAGTGAAATGTGTGTTCATATCCTTTGCCCACTTCTTGATTGGGTTGTTTGTCCTTTTGTGGTTGAGTTTTGACAGAATCATGTAGATTTTAGAGATCAGGCGCTGGTCGGAGATGTCATAGCTGAATATTCTTTCCCAACCTGTAGGTGGTCTTTTTACTCTTTTGGAGAAGTCTTTAGATGAGCATAGGTGTTTGATTTTTAGGAGCTCCCATTTATCGGGTTTCTCTTCATCATTTTTGGTAATATTTTGTATTCTGTTTATTTATACCTTCTATTAGGGCTCCTAGGGTTGTCCCAATTTTTTCTTCCATGATCTTTATCGTTTTAGTCTTTATGTGTAGGTCTTTGATCCACTTGGAATTAGTTTTTGTGCATGGTGTGAGGTATGGGTCCTGTTTCATTTTTTTGCAAATGGATATCCAGTTATGCCAGCACCATTTGTTAAAAAGGCTATCTTTTCCCCAATTAATTGACACTGGTCCTTTGTCAAATATCAACTGCTCATACGTGGATGGGTCTATGTCTGGGTTCTCAATTCTGTTCCATTGGTCTATGTGCCTGTTGTTGTACCAGTACCAGTCTGTTTTGACTACTGTGGCCGTGTAATAGGTTCTGAAGTCAGGTAAAGTGAGGCCTCCTCCCACTTTCTTCTTCTTTTTCAGTAGTGCTTTGCTTATCCGGGGCTTCTTTCCCTTCCATATGAAATTGGTGATTTGTTTCTCTATCCCCTTAAAATATGACATTGGAATTTGGATCGGAAGTGCGTTAAATGTATAGATGGCTTTTGGTAGAATAGACATTTTTACTATGTTAAGTCTTCCTATCCATGAGCAAGGTATGTTTTTCCACTTAAGTATGTCCTTTTGAATTTCTTGTAGTAGAGCTTTGTAGTTTTCTTTGTATAGGTCTTTTACATCCTTGGTAAGATTTATTCCTAAGTATCTTATCTTCTTGGGGGTTACTGTGAATGGTATTGATTTGGTGATTTCCTCTTCGGTGTTCTTTTTGTTGATGTAGAGGAATCCAAGTGATTTTTGTATGTTTATTTTATAACCTGAGACTCTGCCAAACTCTTCTATTAGTTTCAGTAGTTTTCTGGAGGATTCCTTAGGGTTTTCTGTGTATATAATCATGTCATCTGCAAATAGTGATAACTTTACTTCTTCCTTGCCAATCCGGATACCTTTTATTTCTTTGTCTAGCCTAATTGCCCTGGCTAGGATTTCTAGCACGATGTTGAATAAGAGTGGTGATAAAGGGCATCCTTGTCTGGTTCCCGTTCTCAAGGGAAATGCTTTCAGGTTCTCTCCATTTAGAGTGATATTGGCTGTTGGCTTTGCATAGATGCCCTTTATTATGTTGAGGAATTTTCCTTCAATTCCTATTTTGGTAAGAGTTTTTATCATAAATGGGTGTTGAACTTTGTCAAATGCCTTTTCTGCATCAATTGGTAAGATCATGTGGTTTTTGTCTTTTGTTTTATTTATGTGGTGGATTACATTAATGGTTTTTCTGATATTAAACCAGCCTTGCATACCTGGTATAAATCCCACTTGATCAGGGTGAATTATTTTTTTGATGTGTTGTTGGATTCTATTGGCTAGAATTTTGTTGAGGATTTTTGCATCAATGTTCATGAGGGATATAGGTCTATAATTTTCTTTTTTTGTAATGTCTTTACCTGGTTTTGGTATCAGGGAGATGGTGGCTTCATAGAATGAGTTGGGTAGTATTCCGTCATTTTCTATGCTTTGGAATACCTTCAGAAGTAGTGGTTTTAACGCTTCTCTGAAAGTTTGGTAGAACTCTGCAGTGAAGCCGTCCGGGCCAGGGCATTTTTTTGTTGGGAGTTTTTTGATTACCGTTTCAATCTCTTTTTTTGTTATGGGTCTATTTAGTTGTTCTACTTCTGAATGTGTTAGTTTAGGTAGGTAGTGTTTTTCCAGGAATTCATCCATTTCTTCTAGGTTTTCAAATTTGTTAGAGTACAATTTTTCATAATAATCTGAAATGATTCTTTTAATTTCATTTGGTTCTGTTGTGATGTGGTCCTTCTCGTTTCTTATTCGGGTTATTTGTTTCCTTTCCTGTATTTCTTTAGTCAGTCTAGCCAATGGTTTATCAATTTTCTTAATTTTTTCAAAGAACCAGCTTTTGGCTTTGTTAATTCTTTCAATTGTTTTTCTGTTCTCTAATTCATTTAGTTCAGCTCTAATTTTTATTATTTGTTTTCTTCTGGTGCCTGATGGATTCTTTTGTTGCTCACTTTCTATTTGTTCAAGTTGTCGGGACAGTTCTCTGATTTTGGCTCTTTCTTCTTTTTGTATGTGTGCATTTATCGATATAAATTGGCCTCTGACCACTGCTTTTGCTGTGTCCCAGAGGTTTTGATAGGAAGTATTTTCATTCTCGTTGCTTTCTATGAATTTCCTTATTCCCTCCTTGATGTCTTCTGTAACCCAGTCTTTTTTCAGGAGGGTATTGTTCATTTTCCAAGTATTTGATTTCTTTTCCCTAGTTTTTCTGTCATTGATCTCTAGTTTTATTGCCTTGTGGTCTGAGAAGATGCTTTGTAATATTTCGATGTTTTGGACTCTGCAAAGGTTTGTTTTATGACCTAATATGTGGTCTATTCTAGAGAATGTTCCATGTGCGCTAGAAAAAAAAGTATATTTTGTAGCAGTTGGGTGGAGAGTTCTGTATAAGTCAATGAGGTCAAGTTGGTTGATTGTTGTAATTAGATCTTCCGTGTCTCTATTGAGCTTCTTACTCGATGTCCTGTCCTTCTCCAAAAGTGGTGTGTTGAAGTCTCCTACTATAATTGTGGAGGTATCTATCTCACTTTTCAATTCTGTTAAAATTTGATTTATGTATCTTGCAGCCCTGTCATTGGGTGCATAAATATTTAATATGGTTATGTCTTCCTGATCAAGTGTCCCTTTTATCATTATATAGTGTCCTTCTTTATCCTTTGTGGTGGATTTAAGTCTAAAGTCTATTTTGTCAGAAATTAATATTGCTACTCCTCTTCTTTTTTGCTTATTGTTTGCTTGATATACTTTTTTCCATCCTTTGAGTTTTAGTTTGTTTGTGTCTCTAAGTCTAAGGTGTGTCTCTTGTGGGCAGCATATAGATGGATCGTGTTTCTTTATCCAGTCTGTGACTCTCTGTCTCTTTATTGGTGCATTTAGTCCATTTACATTCAGGGTAATTATAGATAAATAAGTTTTTAGTGCAGTCATTTTGATGCCTTTTTATGTGTGTTGTTGACAATTTCATTTTTCCGCATACTTTTTTGTGCTGAGGCGTTTTTCTTAGTAAATTGTGAGATCCTCCTTTTCATAGTGTTTGACTTTATGTTAGTTGAGTCGTTACGTTTTTCTTGGCTTTTATCTTGAGTTATAGAGTTGTTATACCTTTTTGTGGTTACCTTATTATTTACCCCTATTTTTCTAAGTGAAAACCTAACTTGTATTGTTCTATATCGCCTTGTATCACTCTCCATATGGCAGTTCAATGCCTCCTGTATTTAGTCCCTCTTTTTGATTACTGTGATCTTTTACCTGTTGACTTCCATGATTCCCTGTTATGTGTATTTTTTTTTTTAATTAATCTTAATTTGTTTGTTTTTGTGATTTCCCTATTTGACTTGATATCAGGACATTCTGTTTTGTGACCTTGTGTTGTGCTGATATCTGATATTATTGGTTCTCTGACCAAACAATATCCTTTAGTATTTCTTGTAGCTTTGGTTTGTTTTTTGCAAATTCTCTAAACTTGTGTTTGTCTGTAAATATCTTAATTTCCCCTTCATATTTCAGAGAGAGTTTTGCTGGATATATGATCCTTGGCTGGCAGTTTTTCTCCTTCAGTGTTCTGTATATGTCGTCCCATTCCCTTCTTGCCTGCATGGTTTCTGCTGAGTAGTCTGAACTTATTCTTATTGATTCTCCCTTGAAGGAAACCTTTCTTTTCTCCCTGGCTGCTTTTAAAATTTTCTGTTTATCTTTGGTTTTGGTGAGTTTGATGATAATATGTCTTGGTGTTTTTCTTTTTGGATCAATCTTAAATGGGGTTCGATGAGCATCTTGGATAGATATCCTTTCGTCTTTCATGATGTCAGGGAAGTTTTCTGTCAGGAGTTCTTCAACTATTTTCTCTGTGTTTTCTGTCCCCCCTCCCTGTTCTGGGACTCCAATCACACACAAGTTATCCTTCTTGATAGAGTCCCACATGATTCCTAGGGTTTCTTCATTTTTTTTAATTCTTTTACCTGATTTTTTTTCAGCTATGTTGGTGTTGATTCCCTGATCCTCCAGATGTCCCAGTCTGCATTCTGATTCCTCGAGTCTGCTCCTCTGACTTCCTATTGCGTTGTCTAATTCTGTAATTTTATTGTTAATCTTTTGGATTTCTACATGTTGTCTCTCTATGGATTCTTGCAACTTATTAATTTTTCCACTATGTTCTTGAATAATCTTTTTGAGTTCTTCAACAGTTTTATCGGTGTGTTCCTTGGCTTTTTCTGCAGTTATCCTAATTTCATTTTGATATCTTTAAGCATTCTGTAAATTAGTTTTTTATATTCTGTATCTGATAATTCCAGGATTGTATCTTCATTTGGGAAAGATTTTGATTCTTTTGTTTGGGGGGTTGGAGAAGCTCTCATGGTCTGCTTCTTTAAGTGGTTTGATATGGATTGTTGTCTCTGAGCCATCACTGGGAAACTAGTTTTTCCAGAAAATCCGCTAAAAAAAAAATGCAGTCAGATCCCTATCAGAGTTCTCCCTCTGGCTCAGGCTATTCGGATGTTAATGAAGCCGCCTGGGGAGGGTAGGGGAGGGAACAGAGAGATAGGAGAGTAGCACCTCAGAATATAGCCAGAGTTGCTTGTCTTGCTTGGAATGACTATTATACCTGAGATTCCCGCGGGCGCGTCGCCTACGTGTGCTGGCTGTGTGGAGATTGCCTGGGGGGTCTGGCCCGCTGGAGTCACGGTCAGATCCTCCGCTTCCAGCCGCACGCCCAGTGTCAAGGCTCCCCTACTGGGACGGTGCACTCTTGACTCCAAAATCAGTCGCTGCCTCCCGGGGACTTCTCGTCCCTCCAGCCGCGTGGCCGTGCCGCCCACAAGAACCAGGTCGGCCCCCTCCCGGGGTTAGTTCAGATGGGTGGAGCAGCTCCCCGTGCTTGTGCCGTGACCGAGTGTCCCCGCTGGGACGCTGTTCTCCCCGCTCCAATACCAGTCGCTGCCTCCCGGGGACTTCTCCTATCGGCTGTGTCCCACGCCGCCCACACGACCCGGCTGGGCCCCTTCCCAGGGTTAGTTCAGGGGGGTGGAGCAGCTCTCCGTGTTTATGCCGTACCTGCGTCCAGTCCAAATCCCGGCGAGTTGGTTCCCCAGCTGGGACGCTGCTCTTCCTGCTCCAAGACCAGTCACTGCCTCCCGGGGGCTTCTCCTACCGGCTGCGTCCCACGCCGCCCGCGGAACCGGCTGGTCTCCCTCCCGGGGTTAGTTCAGGGGGGTGGAGCAGCTCTCTGTGCTTGTGCCGTACCTGACTGGTACGCTTGGCTCCAGGCTCTGGAAACAATCGCTGCTTCCCCGTATTAGTTCGTTCTCCATTTCTAAATCTGTGTTTGTTGTTCAGGGTTCGTAGATTGTTATGTATGTGATCGATTCACTTGTTTTTCCGTGTCTTTGTTGTAAGAGGGATCCGAGGTAGCGTCTGCCTAGTCCGCCATCTTGGCTCCGCCCTCGGAAGTTGTTGACATTTTTAACAGGAAAAAATAAAATGAAGCAACTCTATCTTAAACATTCTAAATTGCCAATCATCCCTGCCAGTTAGGTAATGGCTTCCTATTAAGGTTAATGGAAATTGAATGTAAATCTCCACAAATAAAATTAAGGCTATCTGGATATCCCAATTACTTAGGGCATGAGGGTCTGTGATATTTACTCTTATGAAAGACAAAAGTGCTTACCAAAGCCCTGGGCCAATAACAAAGCAAATTTTACAGTACTACTTAATGCGTATGGTCAGAAAATAGGCCTGAATTCAGGAAAACAATTTAGTCCTTAGACTTTAAAGCTTCTGGAAGCAGTGTTGTATGCTATGTTGTTTCTAAAAGACCACATTTGAAGTCAGTATGATATGGCGAAATCATCCCATAGGGCGAGCAATAGAGAGTGTATCAGTTTCAAAAATGTATTATGATTCTCACATTCAAAATAACTCCTTGCAAGCTGGGGGATATGAATTGTGATTTCCTATTTTATCACCTACTCCCTCTGTCCTCTTCCAATTTTCACACCAACCTCTTTATTTCCTTAAATTCTTCAGCCTGTGTTTATATACCCCCAAATCTTCATCAAATCTCCCTTTTCCTCTCCTTTTACTTTTCCCAGTACGGTTCTGCTTCAGGTTTTGTTTTGTTTTTACTCTAAATCACATCCTCAAGCCAGCCAGAATTTTCTGTCTAAAACTTATATTTGGTCATATCACTCCCCTTACCAAACCTTAGATCTTTTCTATCCCAAATCCCTTTGTATTTCAATCAAAGCTTTCCACAAACTGGCAGAACACAGCCCTTGCAGATTTCAAACTGCAATTTCTTCTTTACTTTCCAGTTGCAGCAAAAACTCACTGTTTTCTGGAGTTAGAGATGAATTTGTATTCCTCTATTCCTTTACTCATGTGTTTTCACTGTTTATATTGTCACACACTTTGCTTAAGAGCACTAATTAACCTTTTTTTTTAATTCAAAGTTGTGCTCATCTTTATCTCTTCCTGTACATCAGAAAGGAGGTTATTTATTTGTCATTTAATACTCAAGCACCTTATACAAAATAGTCTCAATTGTGCTTTCAGCGAGTGAAGGAATGAACATTAGTTCTTTTTAGAGGAAATGTCTAGTCTGATTAAATATGAAACTGGATTGGAATGAGAAAGGTAAATTTGATATTGACTATATATTGGGATTTTTTTTTTTTCTGGAATCTATCTTTACAGTTTTTTTCCCTTATACAACAATATCACTAGTGACTCTATTGATCAAAGTTTAAACAATCAATATATTTTGGCTCCAAATCAAGTATGGATCAATTATCTGTCTGTACTGACCTGCACAGCCTAGCCAAATACTCATATCCATAATCATACTAGTTTCAGCAAGTCAATAAAGTAATTGGGTCCTAGTCATTAAATCCAAGTTTTAAAATACCCCCACTAATACTCAATGGGTGGGTTTACTAATACTCAACTAGATCACAGAGAAGAAGTAAAGCAAACTTGAAGTATTTAATAAAAGATACTTAGGAAAGAGATCCAGGAAAATCTGACCATGCTCTAATGGGTAGGCATGAGAAGGAGTACTATAAAAATATTGAGCAATTATTGAAGACTAAGGACTGCTGATGCAGGGCATGCCATGCTCTTTCAGATTGTGTTTTGTAAATAAACTGAAAGCTAATTTTCATGAATGAATTCCTTTGTAAAAAAATAAAATAACCCTAGCACCTTAGTACATTCAAGTCCTGGTACGAACAGCATTACCACATCTAAGGCCATCCATATATCTTTTAATAAAATAATATACAGAGACACCATGAGAATAAGTCAGAGGAAAGAAGAAGAAGTGGTCAGGATAATTTGTACAATTTAGCATTTTAATAAATATAATTTTATATTTATAACTTAAGTGGTTGGTGTTAATCAAGTTTATTGAGGAAAAAAGATAAAGAAAGGAAGACAAGGAGTGAGGGGGGAAAAAAAGGAAGGAAAGGAGAAAAGGAAAAGGCATCAATCAATTTTCCCATAAGTCATTTGGCAATGATTGAATGTACATAACATTTTACATTTTTCCTGAAACTACTATATACATTGTGTAAAACATACATATTCTTACATTTACAAAATATTTCTTCAAAGGCAGATAAAAATACTCAAAATCAGATGATATGAAAGATCTTAATGATAAATTATAGTCTTTAGAATTATAGTTAAATTATGTCATTAGTCAAAGATCAATCCATCCAGTAGTCTTTTATATATATTCATTAACAACTCAAAATGATGAAAAAATAAAATACTATAGAATTCTAAATACAATTATTGTGCCAATATGTTTATGTTGGTATTTGTTTTGGTAGTAATGAAAATATACATCTTAGAAAAGTCACAAAAAATACTTTCGGCAACTCAAAAATAAATTAGTATTTCTGCAATACAAATATTTGCTTTCTGTGTAAGATTTCCTTTATTGCTGTACAATAGAATTTAAACTCTCTGCCAGAACAGAACCCGAACTTTATTTTCCACATACACACTCAAAAAAAATCTGACATTATTATCTCAGAATGGCACCATTTTGCATGTTCAACACGTAGAGTAATGTAATTCACTAAGCTTTGTATAGACATTTCCAAAGGTGGAAAATGAGCTAGCTCTCATACTGATCTACGGGGCTGTTTTGAAAAAAGTCTAATACCTACAAAAACAAGAAGTTGAAAGTGAGACTTTGATAGTTTATTAGAATTGTTATTCAAGAAACATTCAACATATTATAAAGAAAATTATCTTCCCAACCTGTATGACTCTCCTCTGAGAGAGAAGCAAGAGTTTCTTGACACTTGACTCTTTCTTAATCATTCATTTTACTTCAGGTTTCAGTAATATAAGAGATGGCTTTGGTTTTCTTATCACAATCTGCTCCTCAGCTTTTTTTGAGTTCATAGAAGACTTCATAACCTCCACACTCCCAACCACTAACTGGAACTGACTGTTCCAGGAGTGGCTACTGATCTCAGCAAGTTCAACTATATTTCTCTCGGGGCTCAAAATATGGACACTGAAAGAACAAATTATTTGTTTCTGATGTGCCGAAGGCAACCATATGTATATAGTAAAAGCCAGTCTATAGGAAGATGAATGCTATCTGTAGATTTTTTGGAGATTCTGTTTATTAGGTTGAGGTGTTCCTGTTTAATATTAATTTGGTAAAAATTTTAATCTTGAATACATGGTGTTTTTTGTCTATTTTTTAAATATGGCCCTGTTATGAAAAATGTGGTTTTTCTCCTTCATTCTATTAATATAGAGAATTACATGGACTGCATTTCCAGTGTTAAAACAACCCTGCCATTCTAAGACAAGTGATATCTGTCATGGTGTTTCTCTATGCCTGGATTTTATTTGCTATTTTATTTTTTAAGGATTATTACATTTAAGCTCCTGACTGACATTGGTCTGTAATGTCTTGTAATGTCCTCGAAAAGTTGTGGTAAAAATTGTGTTGGCCTCATAAAAATGAGCTGAGAAGTGTTTCATCTTCTTCACTTTTAGAAAGTGTTTGTACAAAGATTGGTATTACTTTTTCCTTAAATGTTTGTAGAATTCATCAGTTAAGCCATCTGGGCCTAGGGTTTTGTTTAGTGTAATATTTTTGATACCAAATTAATTTCTTTCGAAGACAGAAGGAAATGTAGATTTTATATTTCATATCATTTCAATTTTGTTTATTGTCATTGAAGATATTTTTCCATTTCTTCTAAGTTGTTAAATTTATTGGCATACATTTGTTTATAACATTACTGAATCATCCTTTTAATATCTGGGGTATCTTTCATGATATTCTTTCTCTTTCATGCCCAATGAAAGATATTTATTTATGTAATTTATGTTATCCCTCTTTTATCTAAATCCATAATGGTAGCTTTTTATCAATTTTATTAATCCTTTCAAAAAAGAACTTTTAGATTTGTTAATTTTTTCTCCTTATGTCTGGATTCTGATATGTTTCTTTAAACTGTGTTTTCTTTTTAGTTGATATTCTAGTAAACCATAAACTTGGTTAGAATTAAATTCTAAACTCTCTCCCTCTGTGGTGAGCTGAACTGCAGCTCAAGTATTTGCTCAGTTCTTTCAGCATTCCACTTCTTCTCCCTTGTCATTCTGCTTTGAATCTTCACTGTATTATTGTGTAGTTATTACATGTTCTAAAAATTATAATACCTTATAAACATTGTTAGATGATGACTGCACAATAAAAAACAAAGAAAACTGTCTAATATTTTTTGTATGTCCAGCAGTTAGTTTTGCAACGGGCAAACAGCTACCCAATAAACAATTTATCACTAGTACCATAAAGTACAATTTTATGGTAGTATAAAATTTGAACCCTGAGATTATTTACCTTTAAAATTTATTAAGCATCTACTAGGAACTGATCAGTGTGCAGATACTTTTCTCATCCTCATATTACCCTTCATAATATATCTTTTCCTTTTTTTTTTACAATTTTATAGACACAGACTGAGTCTCAGAGAGAATAAACAACTTTACCCAGAATAAAAAAGAAAAATAATGACATTGGTAAGATTCTTGGCCATAATTATTGGAAAGTGATTAAAATAAGAAAAAAGGGTAACACCTATGGTTATTATAGCTGGTGGCAGCATAACTGCTATTTTTCTTCATTCCACGTGTGATCAAATTTGTCCTGCAGTCGCCCTAAACCAGGGTTTGGCAAACTGGGATGTAAGGACCAAATCTAGCCTGCAGCCTGTTTTTGTATGGTGTATGAGCTAAAACTGACTTTTACATTTTTAAATTGTTGAAATAAATTTAAAAAAAACATAATAATGGTTTGTGACACATGAAGATTATACAAAATTCACATTTCAGTATCCACAAATAGAGTTTTACTGGAACACAGTCATGCCCATTCATCTGTGTTTTCTATGGCTGCATTCACACAACAATGACAGCATTGAGTAGAAGTAACAGAGACTGTATGCCCTGGAAAGCTTAACATACCTGCTCTCTGGCCCTTTACAGAAAAAGTTTACTGACTCCTACTCTAGAATATCCATTACTTTATGTGTATTTGCGTTTATATGAATTTGTGTGTGTATGCATTCAGTTTTCTTAATATGAGAAGAAAGGTTTTTTCATTGCTATAATTACTTCCCCCTCCCCCCATGGCCAGTGCCTCAATTTCTATTCCCAGTTTGTATTTGAGGCACTAAGGTCCTTGGATTAAATATTTGATCATTTGGAAAGAATCCATGAGGGAGTTGGAATAAGCTCCTGCTCAAATCCCGTCCAAATTTCTCCAGCTTGATTCCAAATGCAGGAATAAGGACCAGCATAACATTAAGAATTCCACTGGCATTTTATATCTGCAAAATGCTTTACACCACATTCATTCAGATATTAACCCCATAACGCATTTGTAACATTAATTAGACCATTTTGCAACTATTTCAGCTACTGTTTTCTCAACAATGGAAAAAAAAATAAGCAAATAAGATCTTAAGTTTTTCAGCTATCAAAGAGACTGAAGATGTAAGGATGTTTTTCCTACAGTTTTGGAGATACGTATGCGAAATACCAAAACAACCTAGTGATTTGCTAATTAAGACAGATACTAGTAAACATAATGTGTTTGCTTGAACTGACAAACTATTTGACTCCATTGACTGATTATTTTATAATAGTGTTAAAATGGTATACCTTGTTATATAACAATATAAAATGGCATATGGAATAAAACAACCAAAAAAAAAATTATCCAATTTACTGACATTTTACAAATTTTCTTTTTTTAGGAGGCAAAGATGCACAGTCAGTCAAAATATTGGTTCAAAAATTATCCCTCAAAGAATGTGATCAGTCTCCATTTTAATATTGTTTTTGTGTAGGTAAATATCTATGTTGGCATGGTCACCTCATGTGACACTCCTAGGGAGAGCATTAGCTGTGATCTTGGTATTTAGCTTTGTGGCAGGAGTGCAAGTGCCTAAGCCAGAGTCATTCTCCTTGTCTTCTTTCCTAAAAGATTTCAATTCCTTGTTCTAGATGTGTCCACGTGACTAAATTCTGCTTAAAGAAACATAGCAGGATACGCTGTCGGACTTTGATGTGGGGGAATAACGTGTGAAACTGTTCACAACAGATTAGTGAATAAGCACAAGTAAACTTTGCTTACTGGGTACTCTGTCCCTGTCAGGGATTGTAAATTTGAAAATGAGGCTTTGATTCTGTAGGAAGATGCTGTGGAGCTGGGAGAGAGAAAGATGCCAGCATCACCTAGAAACAGAATTTTGATATTTGAAAAACTGTGAAATTGTTCACTACAGTTTAGTAAATAAGCACGAGTACATGTGCACTTACCTGGCTTATTGGGTAATCCCATGCCAAGTGTCTCCTTGCGTAGTCACTTCCTCCAATTTAATTCACCTCTATCAAAGTCAGTGCCTGCCTGTAATGAAATATGTTAATCAAATTTTTGAATCAAATGTTTAAATGCTTTAATAAACAGCATCTCGATTTAAGTTATATTCAAATTGGATACCATGAAACATCAAACAACTCCAGTCCCCTGTAGGAGCAGTTTTTAAGGTATGCTAACTGGTGTTTTTTTCAGTAATGAATCACTCAAACCTAAATAAAATTTCTAGAATTCAAAAAGATAAATTTATATTGCAGTTTAAAAACATACGAAGAAAGATTAGTGGATGAGAAACTTCTCTTTGCAGGTTACAGTGAATCTGCGAGAAGATTGTAAATCCATGTATGAGTCTGTGCCATGTCAGTGTTTTATGTCAGCAAATTTATTTTGCCTGAAGCCATCTTCTAGCAAAAGGCTAAGTTACAGAGGTTTTAAATAATTTTCATCTGACCAGTTGCTTTATGGAAGAATTTTGTAAACTACAAGATTAAAAGAAAACCAGGTCTCAAAGTCTAAAAATCTTGTGAAATAGAAATTTTCATGACATCTCAAGTTTATTATGACTTATATGAAATAAACATAACTATAATATATTTTCAAACCACATAAAATAAAATATTTTCAAACCACATAAGCATGTTAAAATTAATCTCATTTTAGAACAAACAATATTTTAATTATATATGCATTTTTTAAATATTTATGTTTTTAATAGGATTTGAATAGCAGGAGTTTAAGAGAGCTAAATCCTCGTGCAATTAATAGAAATTAAATATATAAATTCTAAACTTATCCAGAAATAAGATAATATAGATGCTATTTAGTGTAGCTACCAGCACGTATGTCTAAAAATAATAAAACAATTGCCCTTACTGAAGATAATTTGGGAGTATTCCAGAGGCCTCTTTTTTTTAATACATTTTCAAACAAACTCTCAGTGACTTTTAAAAAGATATGTGCATGTTTTGTCTTGATTTAAAAAAAAAATTTCAGAAGTGTTTAAATGTGTTTTATCAACAGCATGGTTTTATAGAAAAAATTGAAATGCTTCTACAACTAACAATTTATGAGACTTGAAATGGTAATTACACAAATAACCAAGTATATAAATAATGCAGGTTCAATCATTTTACACTATTTGAAGAAAACTATAAAGAAAACAATCACATTTTTATAGGAAAGTAATAGTTAGAAAAGGTGTGTCTTTGGTGATATCTAATTCTCTCCATGCTGTTCACACTCTGGCAGACCATATGAGCAATAGTATAAGTTGTTGAATTTTACAATATCATATATCACTGAAAGCAGTCAACCTTCTCCCAGAATTCCCTAGGGAAGTATCTGTCAATGCAAAGAGAATTGCATCAGTACAGAGGATAGCCAGGCGTTAGAGAAACGAAAAGGAATTCATAGAGAAGAGCAAACTGTCAAGAATCTAGCTTTGGAAAAATCAGTTATTATTAGGGGATGCACACAACACTCCACACAGGTTTTTGTCACCTCATACGTGTAATAATATTTCAATTTTTATATATTTATATTCCTTTGATTGAATTATAAAATTATAGACCATTTACATATTGAAAATAAACTTCAAGTATTTCTAAGTTGTTATATTTAAAGATCTTTAATTCTAGTATTATATATGTCTCAATATGGAGTTCCATCATTTTTATTTGTTTAGCAAGGTATTACACAGCTTTTACATGTGTATATATAGACATGTCACGTGTTCAAATTCACAAACTGCTCCAGTTCTACCTTGTCCCATGGGGTCACTAGGAGTCGGAATTGACTGGAGACGAATAGATTTGATTTTGAGGCCTGGTGGAACAATGATTAAGAGCTCAGCTGCTAACTAAGATGTTGGCAGTTCGAACCCACCAGCCACTTCTTGGAACCCCTATAGGACAGTTTTACTCTGTTCTGGAGGGTCACTTTGAGTTTTTTTTTTTAATAGATTTTAGATTAATAAGGCTGTTAACGTCTTAGAGTATTAGTTTTCTTTATAGCAGAATATAATAAATAGAAATATATATCATACTTTAGATAATGTAAACTACAAAAGGATAAATTCAAAATAAAAGTGGCAAATAATGCAAATCAAATTTAAGACTATTTGATATTTAAGTATTGTATATTTTAACTAACATTATATTTTGAGAATTTCTATATGCTGAATTACCCTAATATCTATGGACATCTATGTTTATTTTTAAATAATAACGCCAACATTAATATTAATATTTTGACTACTGAATCAATTTTTAGATTTCTTTGCAATTTTTTTGTAGAAGATATTCTAAATATTGAGAATGTGCATTCATATTACTATGTTCTAAAATCACTTGAAATAATGATTTTCAAATTGTCTATGTCACCAGCTTGATATTAAATTAGGTCTATTTGTCACAGTTTGTTTTCAATTTTTAGGCAATTTTATCTAATTTTGAAAGTTGAATATATCTTTTGAAATTCTGTTTTCCAATCTAACTATGTAATAAGACATACTCAAAGAACTTTCACTTTTGTCTCTGTGGTTTGCACCTATTCTCTATTTCTCAACTTTTTTCTTCCACTGTCCCTATTACAATGATAAGCAAATGCATATATATGTGTTTGTATGTTTATATGTAAATATTCTACCTTTTATGTAAGAAAGTAGAGGTATACACAAATGGCAGAATACAATCCATACATCCTTCTGCATTCTACTATTTTTATTACATTAAAAGTAAATTCTGACAATTACATTGTAGGAGCATGCAAAGAAATTTTATTTCCTTTTTGTGGCACAATATTCCATTCAGTAGGTGTGTAACAGTTTACTCAATGAGACAACTACTGATTGACATTAGGTTGGTTTTAATCTTTTACAATTTCTAAAAATACTACAAAGAATAATCTTGTTCATAAATTATCTCAAATCGTACCAATGTGTTTTTGATGGATTCTTAGAAGTGAGGTTATCCAAGGATAAATACGCCAACATGTTATTTTTATAGCATTCCCATCAATTTGTATTTATTTAGCACTTGCATCACATTGTATTCTTTCACCATAACAAATTCAGTCTGTGTGCTGAAAAAATAATCCCAAAAACTGGACTATATGAGAAGAACGGTGCATCAGGATTGAAGGAGGAATCATTAACAACCTGTGTTATGCAGATGACACAACCTTGCTTGTTGAAAGTGAAGAGGACTTGAAGCACTTACTGAAGATCAAAGACCACAGCATTCAGTATGGATTACACCTCAACATAAAGAAAACAGAAATCCTCACAACTGGACCAATAAGCAGCATCATGATAAACAGAGAAAAGATTGAGGTTGTCAAAGATTTCATTTTTTTTTTTTTTTTTTTTTGATCCATAACAACAACCATGAAAGCAGCAGTCAGGAAATTAAAAGACACATTGCATTGGGCAAATCCGCTGCAAAAGACCTCTTTAAAGTGTTGGAAAGCAAAGATGTCTCTTCGAGGAATAAGGTGTACCTGACCAAAGCCATAGCATTTTCAATCACCTCATATGCATGTGAAAGCTAGACATGAATAAGGAAGATCGAAGAAGAATCGATGCCTTTGAATTGCAGTGTTGGAGAAGAATATTAAATATACCATGGACTGCCAAAGAATGAACAAATCTGTAAATCTGTCTTGGAAGAAGTATAACCAGAATGCACCTTAGAAGCAAGGATGGCTAGACTAAGTCTCACATACTTTGGACGTGTTATCAGGAGGGATCAGTCCCTGGAGAAGAACATCATGCTTGGCAGAGTACAGGGTCAGCGGAAAAGAGGAAGATCCTCAGCAAGATGGCTTGACACAGTGGCTCTAACAATGGACTTAAGCATAGCAACAATTGTGAGGATGGTGCAGGACTGGGCCTTGTTTCATTCTGTTGTGCATAGGGTCGTTATGAGTTGGAACCAACTTCACAGAACCTAACAACAACAGCAATATCACCTTGTATCACGGAGCCTGAAGTCATATAACTTCCAAATGGAGGATGAAGTTGCTGAACTCTTGTATTTTTGCCAGTCTACAGGTGGGAATTTTAGTCTAATATTCTTCATTTTACAAGTTTAAAAACCATTTTTATTCATGAATATATTGTTAATCATATTTTTATCCATTTTTCTACCAGGTTATTGTATTTATTTCTTCACATTTTTTACAAGTTCTCTGTATGTTGAGAATTTTAGGCTCAGTCTATGATGTACGATTTTTTAAATGGAGACAAACTTTTCAATGCCCTCTCACCTTTTTAGACGATCTCCCTTGCCCACCCTTTTTTATTTGAGTTCAGGAGTTGTATTATGAGTTCAGAAGTTAAAGACCCATTTTCTTTTTTTCAAGTTAGAAAGAAATGACCCATATTCTCTTCTTGTATTTTTACAGTTACATTATTTTATATTTTAATGTCTGATCCAATATTATCTTTTGCCAAGTCTCTATCAAATTATAACAGCACAGTTTACTTAAAAATTAATTTGTTTCTCAATTTATATAAAAGTTCACACATTATTTAACAGCTAGCTGAATTTGGATACCATGTTGTTGTTAAGTGCTGTTGAGTCGGGTCTGAGTCACAGCAACACTAAGCACAATAAAATGAAACACTGACAGATACTGCACCAGCCCCACAATCTTTGAGCTTGAGCCCATTGTTGCAGCCACTGTGTCAATCCATCTCATTGTCTTCCTCTTTTTCGCTGACCCTCTACCAAGTTTGATGTCCTTCTCCTTGGACTGATCCCTGCTGATGACATGTCCAAAGTACATGGGATGTCCTTGCTACTAAGAAGCATTCTGGTTGTACTTCTTCCAAGATATATTTGTTTGTTCTTTCAGCAGTCCATGGTATATTCAATATTCTTCGCCAACACCACAATTCAAAGGCGTCAATTCTCAGCCTTTCTTATTCATTGACCACCTTTGGCATGCACATGAAGCAATTGAAAACACCATGGCTTGGGTGAGGTGCACCTTAGTCCACAAGGTGACATCTTTGCTTTTTAACACTTCAAAGAGGTCTACTGCAGCTGAGTTGCCTAATGAAATGCGTCTTTTGATTTCTAGACTGCTGCTTCCCTGGGTGTTGATTGTGGATTCAAGTAAAAAGAAATCCTTGACAACCTCAGTTATTTCTTCGTTTATCATGATGTTGCTTATTGGTCCAGTTGTAAGCATTTTTGTTTTCTTTATGTTGAGGTGTAATCCATACTGAAGGCTGTGGTCTTTAATCATCAGTAAGTGCTTCAAGTCCTCTTCACTTTCAGCAAGGAAGATTGTGTCATCTGTATAGCGCAGGTTGTTAATGAGCCTTCTTCCAATGCTGATGTGCTGTTATTCTTAGTATAGTCCAGCTTCTCAAATTTTTGCACAGCATACAGATTGAATAAGTATGGTAAAAGGATACAAGCCTGAAGCACACCTTTCCTGACTTTAAACTACGCAGTATCTTCTCCGTCCGTTTGAAGGACTTTCTCTTGATCTACATACAGGTTCCTCATAAACACAATTAAGTGTTCCAGAATTACCATTCTTTTAAACTTTAGCCATAGTTTGTTATAATCCACACAGTCAAATGCCTTTGCATCGTCATAAAACACAGGTAAACTACACATCGATTAAGAACAGTGACGAATCTGTGAAACAGTTCATAACATGGAAGAACACGGAAGGAAGGCATTACGCTGAGTGAAATTAATAAGAGGCAAAAGGACAAATATTGTATAAGACCACTCTTATAAGATCTTGAGAAATAGTATAAACTGAGAAGAACACATACTTTTGTGGTTACGAGGGGGGGAGGGAGGGAGGGTGGGAGAGGGTTATTTACTGATTAGTTAGTAGATAAGAACTACTTTAGGTGAAGGGAAGGACAATACTCAATACATGGAAGGTCAGCTCAACCGGACTGGACCAAAAACAAAAAAGTTTGTAGGATAAACTGAATGCTTCAAAGGTCAGCGGAACAAGGGCGGGGGTTTGGGGACTATGGCTTAAGGGGACTTCTACGTCAATTGGCAAAATAATTCTATTACGGAAACATTCTGCATCCCACTTTGAAATGTGGTGTCTGGGGTCTTAAATGCTAACAAGCGGCCATCTAAGATGCGTCAATTGGTCTCAATCCACCTGGATCACAGGAGAATGAAGAACACCAAGGTCACAGGATAACTAAGAGCCCAAGAGACAGAAAGGGCCACATGAACCAGAGACTTACATCGTCCTGAGACCAGAAGAACTAGTTGGTGCCCGGCCACAACCGATGACTGCCCTGACAGGGAGCACAACAGAGAACCCTTGAGGGAGCAGGAGGACAGTGGGATGCAGATCCCAAATTCTCATAAAAAGACCAGACTTAATGGTCTGACTGAGACTGGAGAAATCCTGGCAGTCATGGTCCCCAAACCTTCTGTTGGCACAGGACAGGAAACATTCCCGAAGGCAACTCATCAGACATGGAAGGGACTGGACAATGGGTTGGAGAGAGATGCTGACGAAGAGAGAGCTACTTGTATCAGGTGGACACTTGAGACTATGTTGGCATCTCCTGTCTGGAGGGGAGATAGGAGGGTAGAGAGGGTTAGAAACTGGCAAAATTGTCACGAGAGGAGAGACTGGAAGGGCTGACTCATTGGGGGGAGATTAGGTGGGAGTATGGAGTAAGGTGTATATAAGCTTATATGTGACAGACTGACTTGATTTGTAAACGATCACTTAAAGCTCAATAAAAATTATTAAAAAAAACACACACACACACACAGGTCAATATCTTTCTGGTATTCTCTGCTTTCAGCCAGGATCCACCTGACATGAGCAATGATATCCCTTAGTCCACACCATCTTCTGAATCTGGCTTGAATTTCTTGCATTTCTCTGTGATATACTGCTGCAGGCGCTTTTAAATGATCTTCAGCAAAATTTTGCTTCCATGTGATATTAATGATATTGTTAGATAATTTCCACATTCGGTTGGATCACCTTTCTTGGGAATAGGCATAAATATGGATCTCGTCCAGTTGGTTAGCCATGTAGGCACCTTCCAAATTTCTTGGTGTAGATGACTGAGCACTTCCAGTGCTGCATCTGTTTGTTGAAACATCTCCATTGGTATTTCTCCCATTCCTGAAGCCTTGTTTTCACCAATGCCTTCAATGCAGCTTGGACTTCTTCCTTCAGTACCATTGGTTCCTGATCATAGGCTACCTCCTGAAATGGTTGAATGTAGTCCAATTCTTTTTGGTATACTGACCCTGTGTATTCCTTCCATCTTCTTTTGGTGCTTCCTGTGTCATTTAATATTTTCCCCGTAGAATCCTTCAATATCGCAACTCAAGGCTTGAATTTTTACTTCAGTTCTTTCATCTTTGTAAATGCCAAGTGTCTTCTTCCCTTTTGGTTTTCTATCTTCACCTCTGCACATCTCATTATAGTACTTTATTTTGTCTTCTCGAGCAGCCCTCTGAAATCTTCTGTTCACTGTTTTACTTTATGATGTCTTCCTTTTGCTTTAGCTACTCAGTTTTCAATAGCAAGTTTCAGAGTCTCTTCTGACATCCATTTTGGATTCCATATTCAACATATATTCAATTTCCATGGTTGCTTTGGTAATTTTTATTTATATTGTATTTAATACTTTGAATTTTTATCATTATTTGTTATTATTAATTTTTTCATTATTATTTCTAAAATTTCTCCAATTGTATTTGCTTTTTTTCTTGACTCAAGAATGTGTGTGTGTGTGTGTGTAGTGGTGGTGGTGGTGGGGATTTCCTATTTGAAAGACCATTTTGTTATTAATTTCTAGCTTTATTTTTATTGTCAGTAGAGAAAGATATTTGTATCATCTCTACTTATTTTATTGTGATTTTCTTTTGTCCTAATGTTTGCTCTTTTTTAAAAAATACCCCATGTACATTTGAAAAGAAAGTGCTATAGTCCAAGGTTTTCTTGATATATATCTATAAAATCAAATTATGATAGGTATTCTATATTCATATTTTTTGTTCCCTCCAAATTCCTATATGTGAAAGAGAAGTTTGAAAATTTCCTATTTTCAGTGTATGCCTGTTTATACTTTCATTTTATGTTCTGCTTCATAAAAGTTAATACTGATTTTCTCTGAGCTCTTATACAAACTATAATCATTATATATGTCTCCTCGTTTTCTTAATAAATTGTAACTAGATTTATACCTGGTCTGATATCAAGAATTGGATCATGACTTTAATATTTGTCTTTACCTGTAACATCTCTATTTGTCTTATTATATTTTAACTTTCTGTATCAATTTTGTTTAGAGATATTGTTGAATATAGTACAGAGTTGGGTTTTGTCTTGTAAGCAAATCTGAAAATAGTCTTATTTCCTATGTGTGTTTAAATCCATTTATATTTATTTGTTTGACAATTTGGTCTTGTTTTGTCACGATGGTTTATCTTCCACTTGGTTGTGTTTTCTTTTCCTTTTTTTATTTATTTTTGCTTGTTTTAAAATGTTGGTTCCTTATGATAGGAAAATATTATTTTTTTCTGCCAATTACCTTTATATCTATCCATCTACCTATCTACATATACTATAATTATAAATAAGAAGGTATATAGATACATAATACGACTATCCATCTCATTCTTTAGATATATGCATATTTAACAAAATCTAAATTAATAGGTTTATTCACTCATCACTTCTATAATGTTTTCATTTTCTTATAGATTTCTTATTACAACTAATATGCTTATATTTTTTTATCCTAGACTATTTTATATAAATTAGATACTGATATTATTTACATATTTATCATGTATTTAAATTACATAATTTTCACCATATTTTTCTTATCTTTATGTCTTAAATTTTCCATCACGAATTTTTTTTTTTTACATGCTATGAAAATAACCAGGGGCTGGTTATTTGAGAGATTCGGGAATATGGTTCTGTAAGTTTGAATATAATGACAGGTCACTCTAAATGAAGAATGCAAAGTAAGAGGGTAGTTACAGTAGCCAAAAGCCATTAAAAAATTCTACCATGGTTATTCACAAAAGATTAACAAAGTGATCTGCAATTAATATCTTTCAAAGTAATAATTTTGGAGCCAGTCTTGAAATTAGAGTAGGACTACTAACACTATTCTCTTAAGACTGAGCTCAGAAGCTCTCATTTTTAGGATTAAAAATAAATAAAACCAACTAATAAATCTATCTCTGTACATACATATTTGTTCTTTTATTTTCTTCATCCCAAAATAATCTGAACTGAGATTAAGAATGCAAGCTGTGGTTTGGGTTTCCAGTTTCAAAGATCAAAAAAAGAGTTTTGGGGCCTGGTTTTCGTCACAATCATCTGTAATTCCTTTAAAATTACATAGATACTTCCACTCAGCCTCAAGCCTTTTCAACCAAAATCTCTGTGGTAGATTCTGAACATGCTTACTTTTCAAAAACACTATTGGAATTGAAATAGGGAACCAGAGATGCCTGTAGGTAAATGACAACAAAAAGTGAAAACAAAAAAGAAGGAATAAACAGTGTAGCCATAGAACTTCCATATGGAGAGGAAGTGAAGGCACAACCAAGAAATAAAAGACTGGTTCAAACTTAGAAAAATAGAAGTAAATTTCAAGGTAACCACAAAGGAAACTATCAAAATAAAAGAAAGAAGAAAAACATAAAGACTCAGCAAACACAAAATCAATAATAATGAAAAAGATGAAAAGAAAACACATAAACAGAAAGAACTCAGCACAGAAAATTAAGAGGAACAAAGAAACTGTTAACATCACACATACACACACACACAAATCAAAATGACACCAATAAACTCATACCTATCAATAATTACACTGAATGTAAATGGCTTAGTTGCACCAGTGAAGAGACAGGGAGTGGCAGAATGGATAAAAATATACGATTCATCAATATGCTATCTAACAGAGACACACCTTAGACACAAAATCATAAACAAACTAAAACTTAAGGATGGAAAAAATATATCATGCAAACAATAAATGAAAAAGAGCAGGAGTGACAATATCAATATCCAATAAAAAAGAATTTAAAGCAAAAACTACCATAAAGGATAAGGAAGGACACCATATAATGATTAAAGTATCAGTACACCAGGAGGACATAACAGTAATAAATATATATGTACACAATGATAAGGCTTCAAAATACATGAAACAAAATCTAACAGCATCAAAAAGGGAAATAGTTTCACAATATAGTGGGAGACTTCAACACTCCACTTTTGGTGAAGGACAGAACATCTAGAAAGGAACTCAGTAAAGATACAGAAGATCTAAACGCCATGATCAACCAAATCAACCTCACAGACATATACAGAACACTCTACCCAACAGCAGCAGTAAAGTAGACATTCTTTTCCAACGCAAATGGAACATCCTCCAGAACAGACCACATTTTATACCACAAAGTAAGCCTTAACAAAATCCAAAAATTCAAAATGATACAAAGCATCTTCTCTGGTCATAATGACATAAAAGTAGACATCAATAAAAGAAGCAGCAAGGAACTAAAATAAAATACAAGGAAGCTGAACAATGCCTTGCTTAAAAACTACTGAGTAATAGAAGGAATCTATGACGGAATAAATAAATTCATGGAATCAAATTAGAAGGAAAATGCATTTTATCAAAACGTTTGGGACACAGCAAAGGTATTGCTTAGAGGTCTATTTATAGCAATAAATGCAAGCATCAAAAAAGAGGAAATAGCCAAAATCAAAATATTAACCCTACACCTGGAACATATACAGAGCAGCAAAAGATGCCCTCAGGAACCAGAATAAAGGAAATATTAAAGATTAGAGCAGAAATAAATGAAGTAGAGAATAGAAAAACAATTGAAAGAATCAACAAGAGCAAAAGTTGGGTCTTCGAAAAGATCAACAAAATTGACAAACCATTGGCCAAACTGACAAAAGAAAAACCAGGAAGGAAGCAAATAATCCAAATAAGAAATGAGACAGGTGCTATCACAACAGACCCAACTGAAAACAAAAAAACAAAAGATTGCAACAGAATACTATGAAAAATTGTACTCCAAGAAATTTGAAAACCTAGAGGAAGTGGACAAATTTCTAGAAGAACACTTCCTACCTAAAATACCACAAACTAAGGTAGAAAAACTAAACAGACAAATAACAAAAGTGGAGATTGAAGAGGTAATAAAAAAAATAATAAAAGCCCTGTCCCAGATAGCTTCACCAAAGAATTCTACCAAACTTTCAGATAACAGCTAATACCAATATTACTCAAGCTATTTCAGAGTATAGAAAAGGATGGAATACTCCCAAACTCATTCTATAAAGCCAGCATAACCATGATAACAAAACCAGGTAAAGACACCACAAAAAAAGAAACTAAAGACCAATAACTGTCATGAACATAGACACAGAAATTCACAAGATTTATGTAATATAATTCAACAACATATCAAAGAAAAATTAATACATCATGACCAAGTGGGATTGATACCAGGTATGCAGGGATGGTTCAACATTACAAAATCAATCAATGTGTACCATCACATAAATAAAAGAATCAGGTGACAAAGTCCAACACCCATTCCGGATAAAACCTTTCAGCATATGTAGGAATAGAAGGGAAATTCCTCAACATAATAAAAGTCATTTATATAAAGCCAACAGCCAACACTAATCTAAAGGAGACTGAAAGGATGTCTTTTATCACCATTCTGATTCAACATTGTGCAAGAAGTATAAAACCCGTTGCTGTCGAGTCCATTCCGACTCATAGCGACCCTATAGGACAGAGTAAAACTACCCCATATGTTTTCCAAGGAGTGCCTGAAATCGAACTGTTGATCTTTTGGTTAGCAGCTGTAGCACTTTACCACTACATCACCAGGGTTTCCGCTGGCATGGTGGTTAAGTGCAATAAGGCAAGAAAAAGAAACAAAGGACATCCAAATTGGTAAGGAAGAGTTAAAACTATCAATATTCACAGATTATATGAGCATATACAGAGAAAACCCAAAAAAATCCACAAGAAAGTTACTGGAACTAATAGAAGATTTCAGCAAAGTTGGAGGATACATGATTAACACACAAAAATTGGTAGGATTGCTCTACAACAACAAAAAGAACTTTGAAAAGGAAATCACAAAATCAATACCATTTACAACAGGCACCAAGAAGTTAAACCAGTTAGGAATAAATCTAACCAGGAACTTAACCTATGCGAAGAAAACTACAGACCACTCCCACAAGAAACCAACAGAGACGATAGTGGAAAAATGTAACATGCTCATGGATGGGAAGACTGAACATTGTGCAAATCAACTCTACCCAAAGCGATCTACAGATACAAGGCAATCCAGATCCAAATTCTAACAGCATTCTTTAACAAGATGGAGAAACAAATCACCAAATTTACACAGAAAGGGAAGAGGCCCCGGATAAGTAAAGCATTACTGAAGAAGAAGAACAAAGTGGGAGATCTCACATTAACTGATTTTAGAAAATATCATACAGCCACCATAAGCAATACTGCCTGGTACTGGTACAACAACAGACACATAGACTAATGGGACAGAATTGAAAATGCAGACATAAATCCATCCATCTAGGAGCAGCTGATATTTGACAAATGGCTCAAGTCTATAAAATGGGGAGAAGACAGTGTCTTTAACAAATGGTGCTGGTATAACTGGATGTCTATCTGTAAAAAAATGAAACAGGATTCATACTTCACACCATACACACACACACACACACACACACAAAACTCAAAATGGATCAAAGACCTAAATATAAAATCTAAACTGATACTGATCATGAAAGAAAAAATAGGGGCAGTGCTAGGGCCACTAATAAGTAGATAGGTTATAAACCATAACTAACAATGCACAAACACCAGAAAAGAAACTAGATAGCTGGGAGCTCATAAAAATAAAACACTTATGCTTGTCAAAAGGCTTCACCAAAGGAGTAAAAAGAGAACCTACAGACCAGGAAAAATTTTTTGACTACTACATCTGGCAGGGGTCTAATCTTTAAAATCTACAAGATACTGAAATACCTCAACAATAAAAAGACAGATAATCCAATTTAAAAAAATGAGCAAAGGGTATGAACAGACACTTCACCAAAGAAGTCATTCAGGCATATAACAGACACCTGAGGAAATGCTCACGATCATCAGTCATTAGAGAAATCCACATTAAGCCTACAGTGAGTTACCATATAATCCACAATACTGGCACTAATCCAAAACACAGAAAATAGCAAAAGTTGGAGAGGTTGTGGGGAGATTGAAACCCTTATGCAGTGCTGGTGGGAAAACGATATGACCCTTCATTAAAAAGTCTAGAAATAGAAATACCATACAATCCAGTAATCCCACTCCTGGAAATATACCCTAGGGGAATAAGAGCCATCACATGAAGAGACATCCATGTTCACTGCAGCACTATTCACAATAGCAAAAAGATGGAAACAATCTAAATGCTCATCAACAGATGGATGGATAAACAAATCATGGTACATGCCCAAAATGGAATTCTATGCAACGATAAAGAACAATGATAAATTTGCAAAACATCTCACAACATAGATGAATCTGGAGGGCATTACGCTGAGCAAATCAGTCACTCACAGAAGGACAGATATTATATGAAATCACTATTATAAAAACTCAAGAAAAAAATTACACACATGAAAAAACATTTTTTGATGGTTAGGACTGTGTTGGGGGGGAAGGGAAAATATTAACTAGACAGTAGAGAATTGTCAACTTCAGTGAAAGAAAGGACAACACTCAACATAGGGGAAGTTAGCAAAACTGGACCAAAGCAAAAGCATGGAAGTTTCCTAGATACATCCAAACACTTTGAGGGACCAAGTAGCTGGGGCAGGGGCTTGTGGACAATAGTCTTGGAAGACATCTAGGTCAACTGGCATAACATAGTCCACAAATAAAATGTTCCACATCCCACTTTGTTGAGTATCGTCTGGGGTCCTAAAAGCTTGTGAGAGGCCACCTAAGGTACATCTATTGTTCCTATACCATACAGAGCAAAGGAGAATGAAGAAAACCAAAAACAGTAGAAAATATTAGCCCAAAGGACCAAAGGACCACATGAACCAGAGACTCCACCATCTGAGACCAGAAGAACTAGATAATGCCTGATTATTACCTACTGCTCTGACAGTGAACACAACAGACAGTCTCGGACAGAGGGGGAGAAAATGTAGAACAGAATTCAAATTCATGAAAAAATACCAGACTTAGTGGTTTGACAGGGACTGGAGGAACTCCTGAAACTATGGCCCCTGGACATTCTGCTAACCTGGAATCGAAACCATTCCTGAAGCCCACATTTCAGACAAAGATTAGAGAGGTTTCTAGAGCAAAAAATAACGCACGTGAGGAACATGCTTCTTAGTTCAATCGAGTATATGAGACCAAAGGGGCAACTCCTGTCCAAAAGCAAGATGAGAAGGCAGGATAGAACAGGAACTAGACAAATGGACACAGAGAACCTGGAATGGAGAAGGGAAGCATGCTGTTACATCGTGGGTATTGCAATCAATGTCACAAAACAATATGTGTATGAATTTTTGGATGAGAAATTAACTTGAGCTGTGAACTTTCACCTAAAGCACACACACACGCACACACACACAAACACACAAACTGCATTGGAAGTTTTGGTGTATAGCTAGCTTTGAGAATCTCTCCTTTGAAGAATTGAGGTAGTGAACAAAACCATTCATTAATGCAGTTAATTTTTTAGTCACGCCTGGTAAAATATGAGCTGCTTGAACTGAGTGTAGGGACCAAAACAGGGTCCAGGTAATTTGGGAACGTCCAATTGTTGGGTGTTGAGAGGGAAGGGCAGAGGCAGATATAGTCGAGTAAGTCAAATCTAGAGCAGATTCCGCTTTGAAGTTTTCTTCCTCTTTGCTGACAGATGAAATTGCATTAAGGTCTTTGGGCCTAATGGAATGAAAGAAGTTAATGGATGAGCATGAAACTGTGTGGTGATTTGTTGTTTGTCCTATTAGATTAGATGTGAGTATGAGCAAAGCAGAGATACATTGAGTAAGGTGGCATTTAACAGGAGAAAAAGTGGAAAAATTATTTATGCTTCATCTTAGACCACAGAGAAAATTAGAAATACCTAATATCTTTTCTCAATTATGCTATTACTAGTTTTAAATAGGTAAACAGTATATAACCATCCGTCAGTTTGCCATATAACATGATAAATGGCAAAGAAATTGGAGTTGTCAACGATTTCATTCTACTTGGATCAACAGCCAATGCCTATGGAAGCAGCAGTCAAGAAATCAACATATTTTGACGACGAATGTGCAACTGTCCTAAGCCATGTGCTTTTTCATATAAATGTGAAAGCTGGACAACGAAAAAAAGAAGATTGAAGGAGAATTGATACATGTGAATTAATTGTTCTGTTGGTGAAGAATATTGAATATACCACTGCCAGAAGAATGAACAAATCTGTCTTGGAGGAAGTAAAGCTGCAATGTTCATTAGAAGCAAGGATGGTGAGAATTTGTCTTGCTTACTTTGGACATGTCAACAGGAAAGACCAAACAATAGAAAAAGGACATCATTGGTATAGGGTCAGCAAAAATGAGGTAAACCCTCCACAAGATGGATTAACTAGGTGGCTGCAACAATATGCTCAAACATACCAAAGATTGTGAGGCTGGGCAGGACTGGGAACCTTTCTTCTGTTTTACATAAGGTTGCCATGAGTTGGAGCCAACTGAACTACAAGTAACACCATTACCAAACAGGATGCATAGCATTACTTGAAATTTTACACTCACGGGATGACAAAAAAAAAGCAGAGCCACATAAAAGTTATGTGCTTAGATTCTATCACTATCTACCTTTTTCACATTGGGAAAGTGAATTTAAGTGATAAATCTTACAGTGTTTTCTATTCCTGATCTCTGTAAGCCATTGAGCAAATGAGGGTGAAAGTGAAGTTAGTGGGTTATGGGGATGGTACGGAGCAGGACTACATGCAAAGGAAACACAGCATGAGATATATCCTGCAAAAGCATACTAAGCAACTGTAAAATGGGGATAGAGGGAATGGGATGATAATTGGATACCCTAAGTAAAGGATCCCTTAAAGGGACATATGATTAAATCAAATCAACTCCACTTCACAATATGGAATTTTTCCAACAGTTGGCATTTTTAGGTATGTTATTTTGGGAAAAATCTTTACATATTTTATTTGGGGAAAAAAGGTATTATGAAGCTCCTTTTTAAATACACAAAGGAATCTTCTGAAGTTAGTTGATAAACAGCTTGTGTGTGTTTTATTTTTAAATTCACCATAAATATGAGGCAAAAATTCTGTTAGCAGGTGGAGGTTATATGAAATGATTATTGCTTATTGAAAAATTTATAGGAATATATATTTATGTAAATACTTGTCCAACTTACATATTAGACAATTTATTGATTAAATTTTTGAATGATAAAATCAACAGATGTAGGCATATTTCTAGATTTAAGGAAATGAGCTATTTTGCTTTAAGGCTGTCTTTTCCTACCGCGGTATTATTAGAGTGGCAGATACACATCCAGTGTTTAAATGTTTTTCTGATCTATTTTCCTTAAATAATATTTAATATCTAAATTATTATTTTTTACACATTTTTGAAGAGCAATATAATGCAGTGTTGATATAATAGACTTTGAAGTAAAAGACTTTTTAATTGAAATCCCTGATTTACCATTGCTTTTCTTCTTTAAGCCTTGGTTTTGAGGAAAGATAGTATTTTTCTCTATCCTACCTGTTTTGTGAAGTGTTCAATAAATGTTGGCAAATGGTTGAAGGGCATGACTTAATATTTTTATAGCATACATTTGAACGTATTCTATAGAACACATACATAAATAAACACACACACACACACACACACAATGCTTTTACTTCGATAAAACCAAACACATGAATAGGAATTAAGCTGATTCCACAAATATTTCATGCAATATCATTTTTAAATCCTCCTTCCAAAATAGATTCAACTGAATATAAAGATGATTTTGATTTTATAATCCTCATAATCTAAATGGCTGCACATGTGGCATCATCTAAAGTATGCTTCAAATAGATTTAGTATTGCAAAAGATTCTCTTTACAGGTCCTTTAATACAACTGACTTGTTTGAAATAAAAATGTCTATTAAATATAATTATATAAAAAAGGGGGGAAAAAGAAATACAATTACACTGGCACATACCCATACCATAAACCCATTGCCGTTGATCATACTCCTGTTAATTCCAATGACTCTATTCAAAGTAATAATCAGGATTTTTGGGATCCCCAGATGATCAACACTAGTGTGCCTACAAATCAGTAAGGCGATGTGAGTATGTTTCTGCATGTATAAAAAAGGACAGACAGTCAGCACAACACCTTAGTCACTTAAACATAGTACTATTCTCATCACCTTTAATTTTTGAGTCTGTGGTTTAATTTTTGGCAGATATCATCTGAGGTGGATACCTTATAAAACATTGTGGAATTTCCCAGGACCCATCCACACCACCCATTTTTGTTTCTAAACCTGTAACTATACTTAAGTCCCAGTGAGTGCCAAAAGGTGAAGTACAAAGTGTGGCCCAGGAGGAGGTACCCTACATTCCAAAAGAACTACTCAATTTTTCTAATACGTATAAACAGAAACCCAGGGAATATGTGTGGGAATGGCTATTAATGGTGCAAGGAACATAAAGTTGGATCAGTCTTAGATTATAGATATGGCCTTCTAAGCACAGATTATTCATTCAGTGTTTCAGCTCAAGAAATTAGGAGAAGATCAAATTTGGTTTGGTTGTCTTGCTGAAACATGGACTATGTGGTGGCACTACACTAAATCAAGTTGAATATCAGACCTGCCTTGATATACTGTAGAAGAAGGTATCCAAAGGCTTAGAGAAATTGGCATGCTAGAGTGGATTTATCAGGTTAGACTCACAGACCCACACATGGACTTCCCAGAGGACACCTTTTATCACAACTGTGAGGAACAAGCTTGTGAAGGGAGCCCCAGTATCCTTGAAGACTGCTGTGCTTGCTAATTTATGTAAGTCGGATTGGACAGTGGGAACTGTCCTAACTGAATTAAGGCACCTAACTACAATGGGGCTGATTGGACCCCATGGTATTAGGAGCCAAGCGGCAGAATTAAATTGACAAAGACGAGGCGGGCTTGGTTACCATAATGGACAGCAGAATCAGTACAGTAATCAGAATACTCTGACTTATATGGATTTGTGGCTTTGGCTACTTAGTCATGGTGTCCCTAAGAGTGAAATGTATGAAAAAGTTACTAAATATTTACATGATCTGTACAAGCAGAAAAATCCTAGGTCAAATGAATGGCAGCCTAACTCAAATCACCAGAATAGAGAGTCACTGCCCCTCAGTCAATTCCAAAACCTGAGCCATTTTAAAGACTCCAAAACTCCTTGAATGAAGTGGAGGCCAGGTCCCTTTGAGGAAGGACTCCACTACACTGTTGAAAATTTATACTGTTCATCTTTCTCCTAGCCTTCCCCAAAGGGACCCACAACCTTTAATGAGAGTTAATTGTTCACTGGAGAAAAGGCAATAATCAGTCTTTTCAAGTATTACTGGATACCGGCTCTGAGCTGATACTAAATCCAGGAGACCCAAAACAGCATTGTAGCTCATCAGTCACAGTGGGGGCATATGGAGGTCTGGTTATTAATAAAATCTTTGCTCTGATTTGTCTCACAGTAAGTCAAGTAGGGCCCTAAATCCATACTGTAGTAATTTTCTGAGTTCCAGGATGCATAATTGTACTACATATACTCAGCAATTGGCAGAACCCCCACACTGTATTCCTGACAAGTGAAGTAAGGCTTATTATGGTAGGAAAAGCCAAGTGGAAGCATTACAACTGCCCCTTCCTAGGAAAACAGTAAACCAAAAGCAATACAGCATCCCTGGATGGGATTACAGAAATTAGTGCCACAAACAGTGACTAGGGGGAAGCAGCTGTGGTGATTCCCACCACATTCCCTATCAACTCACTTTTTGGCTTGTAAGAAAAACAGGTGGATCTTGGAGAGTGATAGTGGATTATCGTAAACTTAACCAGGTGGTGGTTCCAATTGCAGTTGCTTTCCCAGCTATGGATTCACTGCTTAAGTTAATACATCTCCTGGTACCTAGTATGTAGCTATTGATCTAACCAGTGTTTTTCGCCTGATTTTCATTTTGAAGGAACACCATAAGCAGTGTGCCTTCAGCTAGCAAGGCCACCAATATCCATTCATTGCCCTACCTCAGAGGAATATTAACGCTCCAACCCTATGTCATAATTTAGTCTGTAGGGACCTTGATTGCCTTTCCCTTCCACAAGATGCCACCCTGGTCTGTTAGATTGATGACATTATGCTGATAGGGCCTAGTAAGGAAGAAGTGTCAATGACTCTGTACTTATTGATAAAACATTTGTTAGCTAAAAGGTGAGAAATTAATCTCACAAAAATTCAGGCACTTTCCACCTCAGTGAATTTCTAGGAGTCCAATTGTGTGGGGCGTGTTGAGATACTCCTTCTAAAGTGAAGGATAAGTTGTTACATCTGATCCCTCCTACTAAAAAGGAGACACTGAATTAAAAAGGAGGCACAATGCCTGGTGGGTCTCTTTGGCTTCCAGAGGCAACGTATCCCTCATTTGAGTATGCTACTTCAGCATATATATCAAGTGACTCAAAAATTTGCTACTTTGAGGGTAGGTTATCCAGGATGCTGGATATACTCTAGTGTCCAATATTTTGTGCTGTTTCTATCATAGCCAGGATTCATGGTTCCAGAAATAAAGAGGTGGAGATGGGAGTGGCACGACTCACTATTACTGCTTGAGATCCACTCGCGAAAGTTTTGGTTCCTGTCACTATGACGCCATGCTTTGCAGGTCTAGAGGTCTTAGTTCCAAATGGAACAATGCACCCACCTGGAGACACAACAAGGATTCCATTGAACTGGGAGATAAGAATGCCAACCAGCCACTTTGGGCTCCACACATCTCTAGATCAACAGGCAAAATAGGGAGTTACCATATTGGCTGGTGTGATTGACCCTGACTACCAAGGGGAAATTGGATTGATGTTGTATAATGGAGGTAAAAAGGAGTATGTCTGGAATACAAGAGATCCCTTAAGGCATCTCTTAGTACTACCATGCTCTGTGATTAAAGTCAATGGAAAACTACATCAACCCAATTCTGACATGACTGCTAATGGCCCACACGAGTGGAAATTTGGGATACCCCACCAGTCAAAGAATCACAACCATGATTCTCAGTGACTTGGCTGTTATGCGTTATGTAATAATGTAGTCATTCTCCATGATGTGATCTGATGCAATCAGCCAATTAGTTGTAAGGAGAGTTTCCTTGCGGGTGTAACCTGCATCCAGTATATAGATATGGACTTTCTGGGAAAGCTTGCTTGCTTGCTCTGGATCTTGCATCTAACTCATCATCATATGACGTTCAGTCTCTGGGGCTTGAGCAATCAGCCTGCTGTCTTACCTGCCAATCTTAGATTCATCAGCTTCCGCATCTGTGAGCCAGCGGCCTGCCTTCTGACCTGCCAGTCTTGGATTTGTCAGCTCCTGTAGCTACACAAGTCAGGAGAAGCCTCCAGCCTGACACCTGACCCATAAACTTGGGTCTTGCCAGCCACTAACCACATGAACCATTTCCTTGAGATAAGTCTCTCTCTCTCTCTCTGTATACACACACACATGCTGGTTTTGCTTCTCTAGAGAATGCAACCTAAAACAGTATATAAACCCTCATTTTGGAGAGAGTTTTGTTTTTATATAAATCTTAGCCGGTGCTAATCAAGTTTTTTCCACATTAATATTCTGAAATAGTTTCAGTGCACTAAAATGCAACCGATTCACCAACCATCAATATCCCCTAAAGTTAAGCATCTAAAATGCTAAATAATAAAAAAAAAGAGACCCAAAAATCTTTAATTCTGAATGTATCCATGATAGTCTTACCATTGGCAAATTCCATACACCTATTCAATCACTCTCAGTTTTAAGTGAAATTTATTACCTTTTAGAGGTTTTGGGAGAAATGTTTTAAATCTTTAATAATAAAAGTTTATTCAAAAACACTAAGAGTACCTTCAGTTCCAGAAAATGAGATCTGCTTATAATATGACAGTAAGGGACTAACCAAATTATGATTATCTCAGTTTAAATGCATGAATCTTGAAAGACAAACATTCATACGTGTGTGTATATACATATACCGGTGTATGTTGGTACATGCACAAACCCATGCATGGCTTTTACAGATTTAAAATAAATTCAATTCTAATAATGTGACTGTAATGCATTGTACTGATAGGTGTTCTTGTGGATGGGAAAGAGAACAGACTTTGGAGTCAAACATATATGGATTTAAATTCCAGTTCTTCATTTTACAATCTCTGAGAGAGTAAAATTGAATGTTTAGATTACTATGGGCCATGAATTTAGGCAATCGATGTATTGTACTTCCTGATAACTTAAAAAGAGTAAGGGAGCCTGATGTAAATATTTATTTCATAAATACTTCTATTATCTGTCCTTCATATTGCTCCTATGGCCTTACTGATATAATTGGAGAAGATAAATATATTTTACACAGCCAGTAATGATACATACTTCCTCTGATATCTCTGTGTAGAAGTCACAAATGATATCCAAGAAGTTTTTATATCTTGTGTGTGTGTAAGTTTAAGTAATCATTATTAGTGATAGAATTTCTACTAATTTGTAAATCCTTCAGAACATTTTTTATTGAAAGGGTTAACACTGTGAATGTTAATTTTGTCATCTGTTATTATTGTCATCATAACTAACTGCTCTGCAATAATCCTGTCTCAGATTTATACTCAAATGTACTGAGTGCCATGAGATACCAATTCATTTTCTTTAGACATGTTTGTTTCCAGGTCACAAATTTAGAAGGAACTGAATTTTATGTGAATTCAGAATATGCCAGAAGTAGGATAATTCAAATATTTTGTAACACTTAGTCATGCAGATGGCAGGTTTTTTTTTTTTTTTGGTGACAATAAAATGTGTGTCCGATTTGCCTCAAAGGTATTAATTACTTTGTTGCATATTAGCATATTCTGTCATCACAGAAGTGGAGTGTTTAAAACACTTTTTTTTTTTTTTTAATATTTGCTGTCTACCTTCAGTAACATCATCAAAACAATGGATTGCTGATAATTGGGAAGGAAGACTGGACACCTATTTTGTATCAGCTATATTTTGTATTAAATATATATATTTTTTCTCATTTCAAGCATCAAATTTTAAAGCAAAGAAATTTTCTGGAAGCCATTGTTTCGCTTCATTACTTGAACAGTAAAACACCTACAGAACTGATTATCCAGTAAAAGAATTGGTGAATACACTTCATGCGTGTGTATGGCACATTATCCATTCTCTCATCAAGCAATTAAGTTGTATGTATTGTATGCACACACTGAGCTATATTTTCTTTGGAAGTACAACTGAAAACAAAGTAATCCCTGAAGCTCATTGCTGCTCTAAGGCTGGACTCTAGTCATTGAACTACTCAACTGCTTGTCCAGCCTTGGTGAACAGCCAGATACTGAAGCTGAGAGTAATATTTTACTTCTTTAGAGCATAACACTGGTAAGGAGAAAGAGAAATTGACAATTCAAGAGAGAAGTTTTCTTCAACCTCTATTTCTAAAAAGTTATTTTCTGCAACATTTCAAGCTAGATTGGTGAACTGAAGGGTATATAAAACAACATATTTTAGAGACTGTTTAGCACAGTGGTTATTAGCCTGGTATAGGGCCTAAACATACAGTTAGAGCTAGCAGTAAAGCAAGAGCTAGGTACAGAGATAGAAACTAGAGCTAGAGCTAGAATTAGAGCAAGAGATAGAGATAAATAGATATTTATACTCAGGCCCTAGAGTTGGAGAATACCACATGTGTGTAAGCCTGATGTACTGCTTATGAGCAGCAGAGGAACATTGTCTGAAACGATACCAGAATATGAGCCCCTCATGTTGGAAGTCACTCAAAAGATGACTGGGGAAGAGCTGCCTTCTCAAAGTAGTTAACCTTAATGACATGGAAGGAGTCAAGCTTTCAGAACCTTCATTAGCTGATGTGGCTGATGTGGCACCACTCAAAAGGAGAAGAAGCTGCTGCAAAGTCCATTAATAATTAGAACTTGGAATGTATGAAGTATGAATCTAGGAAAATTGGAAGTCATCGAAAATGAAATGAAATGTATAAAGATCAATATCCTAGGTACATCTCAGCTGAAATGGACTGATATTGCCCATTTTGAATCAGACAATCATATGGTCTACCATGCCAGAATGACAAATTGAAGAGGAATAACATTGCATTCATCCTCAAAAAGATTATTTCAAGATCTATCCTGAAGTAAAACACTGTCAGTGCTAGGATATAAGGAAGACCTGTTAATAGGACTATTATTTAAATTTATGCACCAACCAGTATTACGAAAGTTGAGGAAATTAAAGATTTTTGCCAACTTATACAGTCTGAAAGTGATAAAACATACAATCAAGATGCATTGATAATTACTACTGATTGGAATGCGAAAGTTGGAAACCAAGAAAAGGATTGCTAGTCGGCACTGCGTAACTGGGTAGTTGGAAAATATGGCCCTGATGACAGAAACAATGCTGGAGATCACATGACAGAATTTTGTAAGACCAATTACTTCTTCATTGCAAGTATCTTTTTCAACAACCAAAAAGGTGACTAAACCCATGGACCTCATGGAACAGAAAACAGAGAAATCAAATTGACTACATCTGCAGAGAGAGATGAGGGAGGCAGACCCAACATAGTGCAATAGACAGAATCACCAGGCCATCACTCCACAGCAAAGACCCAAAAAACTAAGTAAAACAGAGGTTGCCCAGAGACAGGTTCAATACTGGAACCCTAAGTGTCAAATGAAGGGATAAAGAACTCAAGCAAGCACAAAATGGAAAAAAAAAACTGACAGAGAGCAGAGAGAGCTACAGACTGGAGGTCTTCTAATGCAGCATGGATTCTCCATCTTGGACCCTTCAGCCACCAAGAATGGCAGACAGGGAGTATTGGAAGGAAGCCTCATGGAGCTGCCAGCAGGAGAGAGAGCACAAGTTAACCAGTGATACACGCTTTCCCAACCCCCCACCCTTCTTCCCTCTGCTTGGTCTCTGCTGCTTTCCAGCGGGTCACTGTCACAGCCACTGGATCAGAGAGACGCTGGCTCCTTGTCATTTGGATTCACCCCATCTACACTGGCCAGCACCTTCAGTGCCATTTTATGTTGCAGTTGTTGCTCTTTTTTTGGCTTCTTTTGGTTCCTTCTCTCTCTCACCTCCTTCCTTACTTTCTTTCGAACACCTGTCTCCATGTACCATCTCAGCTTCTTCTTGAATGGCTATGCAGTGCCGCTCATATGGGGAGCCCCTTCTCTGATCCACACCACCACACCAGTGGGCTCTCTGAGGCATTTTTTTCTCTTCTTTTCTTGTCTCTCTCTACCTTCCTTCCACACCTTTCTCCTGAGCAATTGGTGCTGTGTGCCATCTCCAATCCTTAATGGGCTGTGCAGTGCCTCTTGGCTGGGAACCACTTCTAATGGGCTCCCTAGGGGCATTTTTTTCCTTCTTTTTTCATCTATTTCTTGTTTCTCTCCACCTTCCTTCCTCCCAACCACCTGGATATTTTTTTTCTGTGTGTGTCCCCTTCCATTTCTTATCTCGCTACCTTCTGTCCTACCTTTCTCCTGACTGCATGTGCCTTTCTGTTTGTTTGTTAGTTTTTAATCTAGGGTTTTTTTCTTTTTTAAAAAATTTTTCTCTCCCTTTCCTTTATCCTGACCACCTGACTGCATGTATCATATCTGTCCATTCTTGATGGGCTGTGCCACACTGCCCAGCTAGAAAGCCAACTGTACATGGTTTCTCTGGCCTGAAACACTCCAATAGCAGGCTAACTCAGCATTTTCTCTTTTTTTTTTCTTGGCCTCTGATTCTCTCTCCTCTTTCTCTTCTTCTCCATACCCACTTAGCCACACACATCATGTCTTCTCCCCCATCCTGCCTATCTGAACCATGTACTGAGCATGGGACCCCAAAGTGGCCCAGGCATGGTCTACTGGAACCTGCCCTGCACTGCCCCCTGGCCCCACTCTGTCAGCTCCAGTGCATGCCACAAACGACCAATTTCAGGTCATCCCCCTCTGCTGGACCTGTCCTGCAGCACCATGGCTGAGTAACTTGTCCTGCCCATTGTACAAAGTGGCAAGATGTATCGTGTCCACAGACAAGCATGCAACAAAGAATGCCCAACCTTCCTGCTCAGATATAATAAAATAAAACAAAGAAGTAGGATGAAACAAACAAATCTACAACCAATAAATGAAGAATAATTAACGTCCTGAAGACAGCAGACAAAATCAAAACATAATAAAAAAACAGGGCAGGGTGGTCCAGTAGGCATCCAAAATAAAACAACAGATGACCTTCAGGCAGAAGAAAAGGCACTGGGACTGGCTGATAGGGCATTCAAATCTCTAAATATTCAGGGCCATGCAAGAGATGAAAGAAAAAGCAGACAAAAAAGACTAAAAGATAGGTAAAATCGTTGAAAAGGTAGACAAAATCCTGGAAAAGACAGAAAAAAACAATGGATGAATTCAGGGAGATAATACAGGAACAAAATGTCAAAATAATTGCACAAATAGATATAAAAAATCGATTTGAAATACAAAAGATAAACAACAAGATTTCAGAAATGGTCAGTGTCATAGGAAGTTTGAGGAGCATGTTGGAAACAATGGAAGACAAGATCAGCGAAGTTGAAGACAAATACTTAGATACTACTTTGTGGAAAAACCAGAGGAAAAAATGAGAAATCCTGAGAACAATGTGGAATAAAATCAAAAACAAAAATTTGTGAGTGGTTGGAGTTCCAGAACTAAGGGAGAAAATGGAAAATATAGAGAGGATCACTGAAGAATTACTGACAGAAAACTTACCTAATATCATGACAGATGAAAAGCTGACCATCCAAGAAGCTCAGAAAAATCCCATATAGGATAGACCCCAAAAGAAAATCACCAAGGCATATCATAATCACACTCCCTAAAATCAGACAAAGAAAATCCTGAGAGCAGCTTGAGAAAAACGAAAAGTCACATACAGAGGGGAAACAATAACACTACCTCTGATTATGCTGCAGAAACTATGTGGGCAAGGAGGCAATGCAATGACATACATAAAACCTTGAAAGAAAAAAAAATTGCCAAACAAGCACAATATATCCTGCAAAACTCTAGTTCAAATATGATGCTGAAACTATGACATTTCCAGATAAACAGAAATTAAGAGCATATGTAAAAAATAAAAGAAACTTACAGGAATTATTAAAGGGAGTCCTTTGGTTAGAGAACCAACAACATCAGACAACAGCACGAATCTAGAAGACTGCATCAGTCAGATATCAACCTAGGTAATGAACTCTCAAGGGTAAATCAAAACTAAAAGATTTACAACAGGGAACCACAGAGATTAATCTGTAAATGACAACATCAGAACATTGAAAGAGAGAATAAATGGTGTAGGTAGAGAACTTCCAAATGGAGAGGAAATCAAGGTGATACCAAGTAATAAAAGACTGGCTCAAACCTAGGAAGATAAGGATAAATTTTAAGGTAACCACAAACTACGTTAACAATAGTACTTATCAAAATAAGGAAAACATGAAGTCTCAGTAAACACAAAACCTACAAAATCAATAGAAACAAGCAAACAAAAATAAAAGGAAAGCAGCACAGGAGAGTAGGAGGAACAAAGAAAATGTCACTACCACAAAACAAAGCACTACAAAATGACAGCAATAAACTTGCATCTATCAATAATTATGCTGAATGTAAATGGCCTAAAAGCACCCATAAAGAGACAGAGAGTGACAGAATGGACAAAAAAACAGGATCCATCGATATGCTGTCTACAAAAGACACACCACAGAAAAAAAGACATAAATTTATTAAATATAAAATGATGGAAAAAAATCAAACGAATAGCTACCACAAAAGAGCAGGAATGGCAATACCAGTCTCAGATAAAATAGACTTTAAAACAAACCATAAAAGACAAAGAAGGTCATTATATAATGATTGAAGGGACAATCCATCATGAAGACACAACCATAATAAATATGTATGTACCCAATAACAGGGCTCCAAAATACACAAAACAAACTCTAACAGCACTCAAACGAGAAATTGACAGTTCCACAGTAATAGTAGGAGACTTCAACTCACCGCTTTTGGTAAAGGATAAATCATCTAGAAGAAATTTAACAAAGGTACAGAAGATCAATAGGCCACAGTCAGCCAATATGACCTCATAGACATATATAGAACACTCTACTCAACAGCTGCAAAGTACACATTCTCTTCCAATGCATACGGAATGTTCTCCAGAATAGACCACATCTTAGGCCAAAAAGAAACCCTCAACAAAATCCAAAACATCGAGAAAATACAAAGTATCTTCTCTAATCACAACACCACTAAAGTAGAAATTAACAGCGGGAATACCAAGGAATAAAAATCAAGTACAGGGAAACTGAATAACACCCTTCTTAAGAACCACTGGGTAATAGAGGAAATCAAAGATAGAATAAAAAAATTCTTAGAATCAAATGAATTTGAAAACACATCATAACAAAAACTTTGGGACACAGCAAAGGCAGTGCTCAGAGGTCAATTTATTGCAATAGATGCACACATCAAAAAAGAAGAAAGGGACAAAATCAAAACATTAGCTGCGCAACTTGAACAAATAGAAAGAGAACAGCAAAAGACCACCGCCACCAGAAGAAAGGAAATAACAAACACCAGAGCAGAAATAGAGAATAGAAAAACAATAGAAAGAATCCACAAAACTGGAAGTTGGTTCTTTGAAAGGATCAACAAAATCTACAAACCATTGGTCAAACTGACAAAAGAAAAACAGGTGAGTATGCAAATAACCCAAATAAGGAATGAAATGAGGGGCATTACAACAAACCCAACTGAAATAAAAAGGATCATAACAGAGTATTATGAAAAACTATAATCCAAAAAATTTGAAAACCTAGAGGAAATGGACAAATTTCTAGAAACACTCTATGTACCCTAACACAAAATGATGTTGAATATCTGAACAGACCCATAGCAAGAGAAGAGATTGAAAAGGTAATAAAAAAGAAAAAAAAACTCCCAACTAAAAAAAGGCCTTCGACCAGGTGGCTTCAATGGAGAATTCTACCAAACATTCAGAGAAGAGCTTACACCACTAATACTCAAACTATTTCAGAACATAGAAAAGGAAGAGGTACTTGATGAATTCATTCTATGAAGCCAGAAACCCTGATACCAAAACCAGGCATTGACACACACACACACAAAAAAAAGCAAATTACAGACCAATTTGCCTCATGAATATAAATGCAAAATTTTTCAACAAAATTCCATCCAATAGAATTCAGCATCATATCAAAAAAAAAAAAAAAATACACCATGACCAAGCAGGATCCATACCAGTTATGCATGGATGATTCAACATTAGAAAATCAATCAATGTAATCCACCACTGTTTTACCTGTGTTTTATTGACTATGCATAGCCAATCATCTGTGTGGATCATAACAAATTTTGGATAATATTGTGAAGAATGGGAATCCCCGAGCACTTAATTATGCTCATGAAGAACCTGTACACAGATCAAGAGGCAGATCAAGGAGAGAACAAAGGGACACTGAGTGGTTTAAAATCAGGAAAAGTGTTCGTCATGGTTGTATCCTTTCACCATACCTATTCAATCTGTATGCTGAGCAAATAATCCAAGAAGCTGGATTATATGAAGAAGAATGGGGCATCAGGATTGGAGGAAGACTCACTAACAACCTGCATTATGCATGTGACACAACCTGTTTGCTGAAAGTGAAGAGGACTTGAAGCACCTACTGACGAAGGCCAAAGAACACAGCCTTCAGCATGGATTACACCTCAACATAAAGAAAACAAAAATCCTCACCTTGAAGACTAAGGTGCATCTGACCCAAGTCATGGTATTTCCAATCACATCATATGCATGTGAAAGCTGGGCAATGAATAAGGAAGACCAAAGAAGAATTGACGCCTTTGATTGGTGGTGTTGGTGAAGAATATTGAATATGCCATGGACTGCCAAAAGAACGAACAAATCTGTGTTGGAAAAAGCACAACCAGATTGCTCCTTAGAAGCAAGGATGGCGAGACTGCTTCTAATATACTTTGAACATGTTGTCAGGAGAGATCAGTCCACGGAGAAGGACATCATGCTTAGTAAAGTACAGGATCAGTGGAAAAGAGGAAGACCCTTCAAGAGATGAGACAGATTGACACAGTGGCTGCAACAATGGGTTTAAGCATAACGATGGTGAGCATGATGCAGGACCAGACAATGTTTTGTTCTGTGGTACATGGGCTCTCTATGAGTGTGAAACCAACTCGACGGCACCTAACAACAATAACAACAACAACATGCACAACAGAATGAAACACTGTCCGGTCCTGTGCCATGTGCACAATCGTTGTTATGCAGCCACTGTGTCAGTCCATCTCATTGAAGGTTTTCTTCTTTTTCACTGAACCTTTGAAGTCTCCGTATAGCTCCATACTGAAAGCTCTGGTCTTTGGTCTTCCTCGGTAAGTGCTTCAAGTCCCCTTCACTTTCAGCAAACAAGGATGTGCCACCTGCATAACGTAGGCTGTTAATGAGTCTTCCTCCAATCCTGATGCACGGTTCTTCTTCGTTTAATCCAGCTTCTTGGATTATTTGTTCAGCATACAGATTGAATAAGTATTGTGAAAGAATACAACCCCGATGCATACCTGTCCTGACTTTAAACCATGAAGTACACCGTTGTTTTGTTCAAACAACTACCTCTGGATTCATATGGTAGTTAACATGAAATAACATCTGATATAATTTCTTGAAAAATATTGTATTTTACTACATAACTCATAAAAAGAATATTGGTAGGTAACAGACTATTTTTAATATTTCACCAAATATATCAAAGCCGTAACCACAATGCTTCAAAAGTCTAAATGAAACAATGTCTTTGAAGAGAAGATATGGAAAGTACATACTTAGGGTGATTACTAAAATCTTTAGGATTACAGATTTGATAAGGGGAGAGAGAACAGTACAGTCTAAGAAAGCATGAAGAATTAGAAACCATAATTAGAAACAAATTAGGGATCAGGAAGTTGTTACTGTTGTGTGCCATCTAGTCAATTCTGACTCATAGAAACCCTATAGGACAGACTAGAACTGCTCCATATGTTTTCCTAGGCTGTAATCTTTATGGGAGCATATCGCTATGCCTTTTCTCCCAGACCTTTAGATGGATTCAAATTGCTGGCCTTTTCATTAGCAGCCCAGCACTTAAAGAGGGGGAATTAAGTAGAGAGACACAACTTGGAAATTTTGAGAAACTGAAAACAGTTACAGGATAGGTATAGTGAGTAATTTAGGCTCTGAAGTTTTAGATGTTATATCATTCTAGGCACCCCACTTTAATGGTGAAATTAAACTATATAAAGGTTAAGGCATTTTCATATACCTACATTTGAACAAGCTGATGGCTTAGTTTAGACTCAATTTAAAACTCTTCTCTACAATTTTCAATATATAAAACTGGATAGTATAAGTTTACAGATTCTGATTGACACTGGTAGATATTAATGTAACTGAAATGAAGAAGTAAACTATGTTTAATTAAATATGAATATGTCTAAATAATGATGACAAAATGAGAATAGAAATAGAGAAAAAAGTGAAATGAGAATAGGAGAGAAAACTTTGCTCATTAAGACTCTATTTTTTTTCCCCCCGTCAGAATATCTCTGATGAGAGATTCAGTCTTCTCTACTCAATGAATATTAGTTTGGGAATCAGAAATCCACGTTCTAGGTTTATGATTGTATTGGTTTATTCAGCAGTAAAATGAGGTTATTGTCTTGATAGTAACTATAAGATTTCTGGTCAATTGAAAATTAAGCTATTATTTTGATAATTCATTTTATGTTTTAAGATTATATAAGCCCATAGGTCATCAAAACAGAAATCAGGAGAGAATGCGAGACTACGTAATAAATTTTCTGGCCTCCAAGCCAGGCTTGTTCTTACCTGTTAACAATATTCAAAGGCTTATATTCCTAATTGGTTTAGTGGTTCTTAATTAGGAGAGAACTTTTCTGTGCTGTAACTGAACTTTTATTATGAACAGTATTTGCCAAAATTTTATTCAGGTATTTGTTGTTGTTTACACAGTTTCTCTTGATGTTCTGCCAGCCTATGTTTAGTGGGAATCGGCCCACTAACAATTTGGACTCTTAGGTCACTGTGACAGTGCTAGCAGCTCAGTCAATCCAGACAACTCGCAAATGGGTCCTCTGGCTTCCAAGCATATCTGTAGCTTTTATCACATAAGAAACAATCTAGTTCACATATACGATTTTTAATTAACTAAAATAGCAGACATAGGTTCCAAACTAAGTACAATTAAACTATGAGGATTTTGCCAGGTTAGCTAACCCTGACACTTTGATTAAGAGTTGTCTTATGTCCAAATCATGGATTTGTCAATGTAGAAAATATATCAGTTAGCAGAAATGGAACATATCCTGAAAGTTCTGTATTTACAATTGCTTTAGTAATGTAGTGCCGCTATAACAGAAATACCACAACTGAATGGCTTTAACAAGCAGAATTTATCTTTTCACAGTTTAGGAGGTTAGAAGTCTGAATTCAGGTTGCCGGCTTTGGGGAAAGGCATTCTCTCTGTCGCCCTGGAGGAAGGTCCTTGTCTTTTTGAGCCTCTGCTCCTGGGTGATCTTCATGTAGTGTGGCATCTCTTTTCCACCATCTCTGTGTCTCTTGCTTTTTTGTTTAATCTCTTTTATATCTCAAAAGAGATTGACTCAATATATACCCTAATCCTGCCTCATTAACATAGTAAACATAACCTAATCCTGTCTCATTAACATGACAAACAACTAATTCACAAATCGGATTAGAACCATAGGTAGAGGTTAGGATTTAAAACCCATATTTTGGGGGGACACAATTCAATCCATAATGTTATATTATCCTAAAAAGTATCTGGAAAACCTGCAAATTGCAACATGATACACTCATTCTTTATCGGCCAACCCATAAAGGAGCAAACATAGTGATTCTTGCCTTTGGGTATCAACAACCTGCAAGTCTGGTAAACATTTTTTCAATCTTTTCCCTAAATAATATAACCCTTTAGCGGACTTGGTAATGGCTTTCTATTTTCTGACATCTCATCATAACACACTTTATCAGCTAAGGAATATATGAAAACAATGCTGAAATTGTGTTCTACTCCCAAGAAGGAAACTTCTCTGTTATAAAAGAAACTTCAATTAGAAACCATAAAGAATTAGTTTTGCTTTGGGCATGTTCTATGATTTCTTTGACTGATTTTGTACATTTCTAATAATTCATAAAAAGACTGTCCATTATGATTGCAATTTGTCAGATTGTATTATAACAAAGATCTACTATTTTAAGAAGACCCACTGGTGTTTTAGTAACAAAACATTGCATTATGACTCAAGCAGATTTGATTTATTCTAAATTTTATTGCGTAGTGAATAATTATAACAAAGCCCCAATGACAAAATTAAAATGAACCTGCGCATTAGATTTATGACACATATCCACACTTTTGAAATTGGGTGGTAGCTAGAAAAGCTACTCATCTTGACAAAAGTTAAAAAAAGCATTCCTAACTGGAATTAGATCACAACTTCTAATAAGAGAATACAGAGTTTCCTTTTAAATCCTTATGTGCTTGGTGTCCTTCTGTAATTTGATAAAATTAAGGATTGGTAATTCCTTATTTTCTCTCTGCTTACCTATTGGCAATTTGAATTATGCAGTTAAATTTATCAGGATTGTGTATCTAAAATTCTACTGGCACTGCAGAGTTAAAATTTTTACAAGTATCTTCCTAAAGTTGGCGGCGAAAGATGGGTGTTTATAAAAGAAAACAAATTGAGTAATATTACCTATTACGCTCAACATGTCCTATCTCGGGGAAAATACCCAAGTGTACCCAAAAGACTCCTTAAGACACAATAGAACTTCTCTGTAAGAGAAGGACAGCAAAACCCAGCAGGATTTGCTAGATCCATTCACATTCATGTATACAGTCCTAAACACCACCCCTCTTTTTCTTTTAATCAGTTTTCTTGAATTTTACTTAATTTATCTCTTCATTAACACCTAAGTAGTTTCTTTTTTCTTCTCCAAAGAATTGGAAATTACTTTTTTTCATTCCTATTTAATAAATACTTGTGAATATTCAACTGCAGTAATTCCATTTTTTATATTTTCTTCTTTCCCTAGAAACTTTGTTAAAAAGTAGCAATTCCTTGGTAACTGCCTAAAACACTAACCATTCTCCTTGGATTTATTTTAGTAAAGAGTCTAAAGTATACTACTTTAAAATAACTCTGCTTCAAAAGGAAAAGAAATTCAGAGTTATGTTTAAACAATCTTGAAAACCTTTACTTCAGATTTATCACATGATTTACGTAGAAAATTTAAATACAGGAAAAGTAAAAAGAAGAAAAACATCATCCTGACCTCCAATACACAGGATTAAAATTGTTTATCATGTTTATGCATCACCTTTTAGAATTTTATGTACATTTGGAAAACAAATACAACTCTATAAATTAATCCCTAATGACATTGTTTGGTATTGCATTGGGAAAACCTGCTGCAAAAGACTTCTTTAAAGTGTTAAAAAGCAAAGATGTTACTTTAAGGACTAAGGCAACTTACTCAAGCCATGATATTTTCCATTGGCTCATACGCATGTGAAAACTGAACAATGAATAAGGGTGACTGAAGAAGAATTGATGCCTTTCAATTATGGTGTTGGTGAAGGATATTGTATCATCTGACTGAAGAATAAATAAATCTGACTTGGAGAAGTACAGCCAGAATGCCCCATATTATAAAGTATGGCCAGACTTCACCTCACATATTTTGAACATGTTATAAGAAGAGACCAATCCCTGGAGAAGGGCATCATGCTTGGTAAAGTAGAGGGTCAGGGAAAAAGAGAAAGACTTACAATGAGATGGATTGATACCCTGGCTGCAACAATGAGCTCAAGCATACAAGCAATTGTGAAGCTGGTACAAGATCAGACACTGTTTTATCCTGTTGTACATAAGGTCACTATGAGTCAGAAATGGCTTGATGGCACCTAACTACAACAGCATTGGTCTTAATTAAACCCTCATTAGTATATAATATTTTTGATGACACCTCTTTTACAGGAAACCATGTTTTCTTGGACTTCCTCCAAATCTTCTGAACATCCCTAACTGTCTCCAATGAATGTTCCACTTCCTCATAGAATGCTTTAACATCAGATATTACAGAGCTCAGCCCTTGACATATTCTCCCTCAAGAAATCTCTGCCGTTTACATGACTTCAATCACAATCTATATGACACAACTCCTCATTGCTATATCTAACCTAGATTTCTTTTCTAATATGTTAACTTCAAAATGCCTTCTGAACATTTCTATTAGAAAACGAAGGTATTTTTTATTTTGTACTGTCTCTCCCTTTTTCTTTTATACACTGCATTCTTCACCCTATGTTTTTATTTAATTATGCTCTTACTTCAAGTCTCAGCATTGTTTTTTTCTTCAGAGAAGACTTTCCTTATCATTTCTGTCTATCCCATCCCCTCTTTCCTTCCCATGATAAATCTAGTTTAAATGCCTCTGCTATACAATTTCATAGCCCCAGCTACTTCCCTGATAATTTTAATACATAATACAAGATTCAACAATGGCCAAGACCATGTTTGACTTGTTAACCTTGGTGTCTACAGAACCTATCATGGCATTCTCCAAGTTCAAAGATGTTTTATAACTTTGAGTAATTTTCGTGTCAATTCCCATCAATCAAAAAAACAAGGGAAAACAAAAAACTAAGAAAGGTAGGGCAGCTATTACTATTATTGTTTAAATATATTATAGCAGAAAACCTACTGAGTTCTCAAACACATTCTAAAACTGAATTCTAGTATTATTTTTTTTGAATATGACAAAATATTATCATGCCTTATAAAATGAGAAAGATGTTTAACAAGAATGGTATCATTTACAATTAATTTGACTTTGCCAAATTGCTTATTTAAATGCATTTTAATGTTAATATTTACCGATATAATAGCTAAGATCTCTGTGTGGGCCACTTGGAATCATTCTCTTCTACGGCTGCAAACTTTATTGTGTTAAGTGAAAGTGGTATGCTATGTGCCCTCCAGCTGATTCTAACTCATAGTGACCCTACAGGACAGTATAGAACTGCCTCATATGGTTTCCTAACCTGAAATCTTTACAGGAGCAGATTGCCAGGTTTTTTCTCCTGCGTATCAGCTGATGGGTTCCACCCACTGATCTTTCCATTAGAAGCTAGGCGCTTAACCATTACTTCACCAGGACTTCTTCAAAGTGATATGACATTGTTAGGTGCCATTGATTCAAATTCATGGAGTCCCTATGTACAATGGAAGGAAACACTGCCTGGTCCAGTGCCATCTTCACAATCTTCACAATTTTGCTATGCTTGAGCCCATCATTGCACCCCTGTGTCAATCTGTTTCATTGAGGGTCTTCCTCTCTTTCACTAATCCTGTACTTTACCAAGCATGATGCCTTTCTCCAGGGACTAGTCCCTCCTGATAACATGCTCAAAGTACTTGAGACAAAGTTTCGCCATCCTTGCTTCTAAGGAGCACTCTGGCTGTACTTCTTCCAAGACAGATTTGTTCATTCTTCTGGCAGTCTATGGCATATTCAATATTCCCAGATTTTTTAAAAAAATCCAATGAATATCTTATTTTTTAGAAGTTATCTTTTTAACACAAAAAAAACCAGTCCCTACTTTTTTTTTTTTTTTTTTTAGCTTATTCCACATAGGTTAAAATCTATGAATTGCAACTGAAATAGCTTACGGTACACTTACCTGACAGGCTTCAGTTTTGATGATAATAAGTCTACAATTTAAGTTAATGTAGAAATAGGAAAGAGAGGTTTTAGAAGCCATTAGTCACTTAGGAAAATAACTTTCTACCAAGTGACATTTTTAACAATCTCCGCTTAAGGTGAAAGTCTTCTCTGGAAATGTATAGGCATTAGAACAAAAATAACAGCCTTATTTTTTCTGCTCTGCTTCCATTTGAAACCCTGCTATTGTTATCCAATTTATTCATTTTCTTTTTCTTCCCCTCCTGTGGAGAGTTCTAAACTATTGCCTTTTGCTACTTAGTTTATGTGAGAGAAACATGGAACCATTTAGAATAATTTATGTGTAAATGACTTGATCTAATCACATTATTTCACCATTTGTCATTGTGTTTATAGTTTAAGTCAGTGAACCACAGTTAAATAATTGAATTAAATATGGAAAAATTTGTCACACCATGAAAAATAATGATAAAAATAAAAGAATGAATTGGCAGATGTTTTCTCTCCATACGGCATGGCAAACAAACCCATCAGTCTTTGCAAATGGAATCTTCATTTTGTGAAGCATAAAAACTAAAAGTGAGAATTTGCATTGATGGGGGAAGAAATCAAGAAAACCAAATTGTAGGTAAATACATAAATACAATAAGAAATCATGTTTCCTATTACCGTGAGGTATGTTTATCTTCCTTTCTCATATGTCTAGCCCCCTTTCTAAGGCCTTGATCAATTCAATTTCTAAGTTATCTTTCAAAAGAAGCATAATGTGATCAAACCTGTCTTTCTTTAAGATATATAAAGTTTAAATTTGAAGAGTCATGCTATTTTACCCCCTATATTTGATGCAACTTGAAGCCAAGAAACCATTGTTACTTAATTATGAATCAATTTTATATTATATAAAATTTAGTAATTTGGCTTTGCATTGTATGGATTTTTTTTAAACCCTGACTTACATTTGAACTGGTTTTTATTCCTGAAACATCAAGTTAGTTTGAGATATATTCCAAATTGCACCAAAGTAAAATCATGCAAATAGAATCTGACAAAAAAATTTCATAAAATCTGACAGAAACACATCAATCAAACTCTTTTCTATTTTGCTCCTATATTCTAAAATCAAAAGAAAAGTGATTTTCTACTTTAACTACAAAATAAAGAACAGCAACTACCTCAATTTGAATTCATTGGAAGAAATAAAATAGTGCAATAAGTATTTTGTGTTCCATAAATCAAATTATGAATATCACATATTTAGTACTGAAATTAATATCACTGAGTTGTAAGAAGGCAGGATTTATTGTGTCTGAAATTGTCATTGAATGGCTTATGGAGGAAATAAGTAATTGCAAGGAAGAAACAAACAAACAAAACAAGGAAACTCCATGAAAGGATAAGGAAGTGGGCTAAGGTTCAAAGTTGAAGATCAGCTTAGTGAGGACCTGGGACATAAAGACCAGAAACTTCTGTCTAAGATACTAATGGAAGAAAAGTTGGGCACATTTTGCTCAGCAGCCAGTAAATACTGTTGAGGGGATTTGTGAAATACTTCACAACAAAATAAGAAAATGATAGAGGGTATATCTATGAAATGTTAAGAAGACAAAGAGGAAACATTTTTAAGGCTATTGCAGTTGTCTTTTTTTCTTCTGTGATGAGAACCAAGATGTTGTCAATGGGAACAAGAACTCATTATTGAAAGATATGTAACTACTGAAGTGTGGGCATGGCATCATGGTAAATTTGTGTAAGACTAAAAGGGGAATCCAAGCATGAATTTAGGTCATACGTAAGTCACTGGTAGAATTATGGCTATCTTAAATAAACATTGCAGGCAATAGGTAGACTTCTGAGGCAGAAGACAAAAGATAAGTTCAGTTACAGCTATGTTGAGTTTATGATAATAACAGGAAACTCAAAGCCCTTAAAATTTCAGATCTAGCATATTCGTTGTATACGATCAATATGTCTACATTTATTAGACATAGTTAAAAATTCTAGAAAGTATATTAGAAAAAGAAATTACTATTTAAAAAGACTCTGCTTCTGAAGTCTGGGATGGTGGTGGTAGGGAGATTATTTTGAATAGGAAATTATATTTGTTAACTTTTTTATTATGGAAAATAGTGATGTATGGTACATTAAAAAGTGTTCACTGTTTGAGGGGTGACGTTCCTGAGGAGAAAGCAAGAAAAGTGATAGAGAAGGGGGAGAGGCTTCATCAGTCAGTCCTGGGAGAAAAATTCTGCCACAGAGTGACAAAATAACTTTGATTATATGCCTAATACTGTTTTAATTGGCTTCCGTTTACATATTCTTCCTAGAACTACTTGCTTCGTTAAGTCAAATTCTGTCATATATTGAGACTTCTCACACTAGATCATAATCCTTCCAAAGTTTATCAGTAAGAGGAATGGCAAAAAAATTCAAAATTACTAATTAAGGATAAACAGAAAAGTACTCTTAAGTACCAGGGAAGATGTTACAGTTTGTTGTTGATTTCTTTAAGTTTATTGCTAAGTCAGAAACCCCACAGGGAAAGCAGCCTTGGTAGAATTTCAGTCAGTTCAGGATGGGATCATGACAAGGAAGAATAAAACAACTTCTATGACTAAACAATTTACATTTTTCATATATTCCTGATACCCAATAGCTCAAGGTGGTGATTTTTCATTGTATTCAAGCTATCTGACCTAATGTTATTCACCCTCTCAATGCACGTATTTAATAAACCCTTATGTAATGCTTACTTTGAGCCAGACACTGCTAAAAACACTTTACAAATAAACCATTTAATCCTCCTAGCAACACTATGAAATACATGCTGCTGTTATTCACACTGGAGCCCTGGTGATGAAGTGGTTAAATGTTTGGCTGCTAACTGAAATGTCAGCATTTCAAATCCACCAACTGCTCCTGGAAAACCCAATGGGGCAGTTCCACTCTGTCTTATAGGGTCACTATGAGTCGGAATCGACTTGACGGGCAATGGGTCTGGTTTTGGTGTTTTGGTTATTCACATTTTCAGTTGAGGAAACTAATCAGAGAAAGGTGAAATAACATTCCTGAGTCATATAGTGGATAATGTGGCTGGCACCTCTCGCTCCAGTCTCTGATCTTAGCTACTACACCATGCTGTCTCTATGCTCTGATACTTAAAGTGCTCCCATCATCTAAAAGAGACATGAACAGTTCTTCAGTGGCACAAGGTTTGTGATTTGCTGCTAATTTAACATTGGCAATTCAAACCCACCCAGTGGCTCTAAAAAAGATAGACCAGGTGAATTGCTTCTGTTTACAGCCAAGAAAACCCTATGGAACAGTTCTATTCTGTAACACATGTGGTCACCATGAGTCAGGGCTAGCTCTATGGCAGCTAACAAATAGCCTGCCTTGTATGAGTGAAAAAAAAAAAAAAATCTCTGGAGTTGGAGTTAGGGCATATTTTAGTTGGCACTTCCTGCTCTTCATACAGAGATACAATACATACATTCTGAGAACTGCCATTAGATTACTTTTGTTGAAATAAAGCCAAGCAGCTTTACGTACCAAACCCATTAGCCTTTGTTCATTGCTATGGAAAGATATTCCCTACAATCTGTTACATGCACCAGCCTTATGTTTGAGGTACTTTGAATTTGAACAACAACAACAAAAAAGTAATGGTTATAGTTTTGAAAGTGAAGTGCTGTTATAGCAGAGTCAAGTTGATAAAATGGCATGATAAAAATGTCATAGAAGCTATAATTTAAGTGAGAGATAAACAACCCACCTATCTCAGTAAGTCTTACAAATCCTCAAGAAAATGAGAAAGGTTTTAGATACCCTTAGGCCTGACCCTGCAGGAATCTGAAACAGCAGAGTAAATATGGTTGCCAGTGGCAAAGGAGATAGAAGATGTTAACCATGCTCCAATATGTTTCCTTCCTAAAGGTTTCCAGTATATCAGGACTGAGCTGGGGATCAAGGGAGTTTTAGCTGGATAATAAGTAGATGTTTTAACATTGCAAGGGCCAGATCCTTTTAATGTCCGGAAATTAAATTGTTGGTTAATAGTTGATAGTGATGAGAGAAACCAAGGAATCTTCCTAGAACTGCAAAGATAGAACGGGAGATTCAACAGAAAATGTTGTAAATACAGTGGTAGCAAAATAATAATTATATTAATAATAAACCTCCTTTGTTATTGTATCCTACTGAGTTCAGTTTATTGTGCAGTTTGTTAATATACATTTCCCTATTTCCTAGAGTCTTTGATAATGCTAATTATTCAGTCCTAGATAATGCCAAAGCAACTGCCACAGGACCATATCAATATCCTGCATGTTTTAATCATTGAGGTGATCTTCATAACGCTATCTCTGCCTTACAGATATGATTGTCCTATAAATGGGTACATTACACCTTCTTTCTAAGGTCTTGACCATATATCAGTGACTGATAAAGTGTATTCAGAATAATGATGGAAGTAGCCTAAATTTTGCATGCAGTTACTGTTGTTGTTAGGTGCCGTGGAACCAGCTTTGACTCATAGTGAGCTTACGAATAACACAACAAAACGTTGCTCATTCCACACCATTCTCCCAATTGTTGCTATGGTTGAGCCCATTGTTGCAACCACTGTGTCAATCTGTCTTGTCGAGGGTCTCCTTCGTTTTTGCTAACAGTCTGCTTTACCAAGTATGATGTCCTTCTCCAGGGATTGGTTTCTTCTGATGACATGTCCAAAGTCAGCAGATGAAGTCTCACTATCCTTGCTTCTAAGGAGCATTTTGGCTGTACTTCCTCCAGGACAGATTTGTTCGTACTTCTGGCAGTCTATGATATATTCATTATTCTTCACCAATACCACAGTTAGAACAAAATTCCTCTATATTTTTTATGGCTGGTGTTAGTCCCACACCAACACTCTTCCCTTAGTGCTCATTGTGCTTCAACCACTTGAGTTTGGGTGACACAGTAAAAAAATTGTTAAAAGGCTTTAGAGTACTAATAAAACCAAAACCAAGCCCAGTGCAGTCGAGCTGATTCTGACTCATAGGAACCCTATAGGACAGAGTAGAACTGCCCCATAAAGTTTCCAAGGAGCGCCTGGCGGATTCGAACTGCCGACCCTTTGATTAGCAGCCGTAGCGCTTAACCACTACGCCACCAGCGTTTCCAGAGTACTAATAGATGATAGTATATATCTTTGTCTGTCTTTTCCATTTAGTAAAACTGGTTGCCTTCTAAGGTTAGAATCAATTACTTAAAAAAAAAGAAAAAAACCTAAGTAATTATATCTGCATGTAATTTTATCTGCGCTAACTCAAAACTTACTGACTGGAAAAGAAATACAATAAAGGATTTTGTACTTTGTAACTGGAAACATGAAATGAGATATTATCATTTCTACGGTCAACTCTATTCTTTCCCTCAGTCTTAAACAGTGACAGAGCAGCTTATATCTATTAATTCAGTTTATTAGCTAACAATTAATGCTGAATTATAAAGAGATAATCCCGGATTTTGAAAAAAGAAGAGGTTTGTTCCTCTCAAGCCTGAAATTAGAATTCAGGCAATAAACTCATATAAATATTTCAAGGCAGAATATGTATAAAAAAGATAAAGAGCTCTACTCTCAGAAAATTTCTGAATAAGATGGTTAAAAGTTAGACAAAATTATTGCTTATTAAAGGCAAATAATTGTCAGATTCTCCCCAATTACATATATCATCTTTAGATTTCAGTTTCTCGGTTTTCTAGCTAAATTTCCTAATTATGTATCTTTGTCAGATGTCATATTTTCTTATTGTCTACATATCTTATAATCTACTAATGATTTCTATCATTACTTTCACAACATAAACTAATTTCTTTCAAAACCATCTATTCAAAATAAATGATTAATGTCCTGTGTTATGAAAAAAAACTTAATGAGCAGAAAAAAAAACACCTAAATTTTTGTGATAGCCTTTATTCAACATCGAACAAAGCTATACATATTGGAGAAAGGAATATGTAATATTCTTTCCATAGAAGGAATGAAAAAGATTGAAACTATATGTATGTGCGATGGTTAAGATTGCGTGTAAATTTGACTAAGCCATAATTCTCAGTGTTTTGGCAGTCATATACTGTTGTGATGACTTCCCCGTTGAGATTTGATACGTTGATCACTCCCAGGATGGGACCGGCTGTGAGTAGCCAATCAATTGAAGAGGAATTTCCTTGGGCGTGGCCTGCATCAAGTATGGGTAGATGTTCAGGCAGGAATCAGGGGCTTTTCTTCATTTTGGATTCTGCACCTGGCTTCTGTTCTTCTGACCTCCTGTTCTTGGGACTTGAGCTAGCAGCTTACCTGTGGTCTTGTCTGACAATCTTGGGATCTGTAGATCTTCACAACCTGTGAGCAACAGCCCTGTTGTATAGCCTGCCGATCTTCGGTTCACCAGCCCCTGTGGCTAGGAGAATTAGGAGAAGCTTCTCTACCGACCCATAGACTTGGGACATTACAGACTCTACAACTGCATGAGCCATTTCTTTGTTATAAATTTCTCTCTCTATATATGTTTATACACTAAACTGGTTTTGCTTCTCTAGAGAACTCAGCCTAAGACAGTAGGTTTTGCAGCAAATGTAGAAAAACAAAGGAAAAATGTCTTTTTAGTTATTTGGCAATCTCTCAAATTTCAAAATGCCATGAATTGTATTTTATCATCTGAAAAAAAAAACCACATAAAGCTGGGTAAGTATCCATATACCAAAACTGACAACATTAATTACAAATATTAAATCATCTTTATCTTCATAATTGCTCTAATTTTTGAATTTTGATTTTATACTTGTTTTATTGTGATACAGTAAAAAAAAATTTTTTTTTTTTATTTTTATAATTGTAGGAGACGGTTTTAGCTTCATTGTCACTGTCTGTAACCATCGTAAATAATCATCCCTCATGTTGACATTCTCATCTGTGGATGATATATAACTCACCTATATTTAAACAATGATCACAGAATAATTACTTTTAAAATTAAAATTTCATAGTCATTTCTCTTTTAGTTAAGCATTTCAAAAACTAAGAGCCAAATGATGCTTTAAGATTCCTTTCCCTTATTTAAAAATGTTAGTTTACATGTTTCCCTATCCCCTTTTTCCTGTGAAATTAGCTGACAAATAGAAAATAACATGTTTAGTGAAAGCAGGAATGTGGTGAACACTTGTAATTCCAATTTAGTATAAGGGGGCTGCCTTCAAAGTGCATAGAAAATTGGACTAGAGTAAGAAAAGAATAGGATAGGAGAGTATGCATGCCTCCCGGATTTTACATATTTTAAATAACAGATTAGATTTCCAAAGGTTGAAGGGCAAAAATGGTATCTCCTTACTTAGAACAGCAACTTTGGGTCTGCACAGTTGATACTACAAGGTGGCACAGGGAGGAAGGCCCAGCAAAGGAATATGAAGATTATGCTGTTTGTACAAGAAACACTTTTTTAATGTGCATGTTTGTGAGAAAAACTACTGTCTGCAAACAGCCCTGCAACTGCAGTAATATTTCTCTTGAAAGGGAACACTGGATACACACTGACTCCATTTAAATAAAGAGGATTAAACAACTGTGGGACATTCAGATGCAAATACTGTGTAAAATAATAATACCTGACAATATAGAAATATAGTAAATATACCAAAAATTGGGAGGGAGGTGGAGGGGAGGAATGTGGGATGGTGTCAGCTTGTTGGTTTCCTTATTTTTGGCAGGAGTCGTGCAATAGCTATTGTTTATGAGGCTACAAAATCACTAAAATAATTTATCTTTCACATTTTTAGAAGGAAACATATATAAAAGAATAAGTGTAATAAAAGCAAAATTAATTGAAAGTTGTTAGTTTCCCACAAAAAGGGAGGATAGCCTTGTTTGAAGATTAAATTATTATATATAAAATACTTAGAATAATGCCTAACAGGTAGTAATTCATAAACAGATGTTAGCTAATACAGTGAACCACCACTCATCTGTCAGTTTGTCATACTGTGGTGGCTTGTGTGTTGTTATGATGCTGGAAGCTATGCTATAAATACCAGCAGGTTCACCCATGGTGAACAGGTTTCACTGGCGCTTCCAGACTAAGACCGACTAGGAATTAAGGCCTGGTGATCTACTTCTGAAAATTAGCCAATAAAAATCCTAACCCTCTGGATCACAACAGAATATTGTACAAAATAGTGCTGGAAGATTAGCCTCCTAGTTTGGAAGGCACTCTAAATACACAATGGCCTCAACAATGGACTGGAACACACCAGTCGTTCTGAAGATGGCACAGGACTGGGTAATGTGTTACTCTGTTGTACATGGGCTCTCCATGAGTCAGAGCTCACTTGACGGCAACTTAAAACAGTAACCACCACCTAAAAATGAGCACAATGATGTTCATAAATGTGTGGTGAAGCATTGTTTATGATAGTAACATCCCTGGAATAACTTAAATGGCCTTGAAGAAGGGACTGATTAAATAAATTCCATATTTGTAATAAAGAATGGCATAACTCTATATATGCACTTACGTAACAATTTTCAAAGCGCAAATATAGGTGAGTGTGTATAGGGTGATAACATTTGCATAAGAAAAATATTAGATAAATCGGTAGATGAGAGGTGAGTGAAATGCACACTAACATACAGAGATTTTAAATATCTGCCTATGTATGCATCTGTCTACCTATACAGCTATTCTTCTACCTAGTTACCTATGTTTACAATATTTATAATGTGTATATTTCTGTATATATAAAATTTAAAATATATGTAGAAGAAGTAGGGTGGGTATGCAAAAAGTTAATTATTTATGTCTACCTCTGGAATAGGCAGAAAACTCACCACCTGGGGAGAAGAAAAATTAGCCTTTTATTTATATTTTGTTGAAATATATTTTTACTCCATGAATTTAACACTTTCATACTTAAAAAACTTTAAAAATACGACTGGAGGAAATTTTGAATTTTCTTTCCTTTTAATGTTGGTTTTGAGGTATTTTGAAGACTAGTGGAAGATAAGGGCACCGGTTGCTGTTGTCAGGTTCCTTCCAGTCTGCTCCAACTCACATCGACACTATGTATAACAGAATAAAACATTGTCCAGTCCTTCACCATTCTCACAATTGTTGATATGTTTGAGCCCATCGTTAAACAGCCACCAAGTCAATCCATCTCTTTGAGGATCTTTCTCTTTTTCACAGGCCCTCTACTTTACCAAGCATGATGTCCTTCTCCAGGGACTGGTCCTTTCTAATAACGTGTCCAAAGTATGTGAGACAAAGTCTCACCATCCTCTCTTCTAAGGACCATTCTGGTTGCCCTTCTTCCAAGACAAATTTGTTCGTTCTTTTGGCAGTCCATGGTGTATATTCAATATTCTTTTCGACGTTACAATTGAAACGCGTCAGATCTTTTTTGGTCTTCCTTATTCATTGTCCAGCTTTCAAATGCATATGAGGCAATTGAAAATATCATGGCTTGGGTCAGGCACACCTTAGTTCTCAAAGTGACATCTTTCTCTTTAACACTTTAAAGAGGTCTTTTGCAGCAGATTTGCTCAATGCAATGCATCCTTTGATTTCCTGACTGCTGCTTTCATGGGCTGCTGCTATTTCACTGCAATATTCTAGTTTCCTTTTGATAGGGTTGGCAGATAAAATAAAGCAGTTAAATCTAATTTCTAAAGAAACAATTTTTTTTCTTTTTTTTTTTTAGTATAAGTGTGTTCCAAATATTGCATGGACACGCAATTTGCTATGTCTGGCAACCCTACCTTGGGTTCAAGATGTAATTCAGGAAATATCTTGCTTATAATTTATTGCTCAAATCAGAACACTTTTGAGAATAAAAGAGTTACTATTTATAATTATAGTAGGTCAAGAGGCATAAACCAGGACTGGCAAATTGGATGATAAGGATTATTAGAAGAATAAATAAGCCATTTAGGGTGAAATATTTTTTTTTTTATCATGCACTAGCTACAATTCTGTGCTTTTTTATCTCAGCTACTAATGAACCACCCCTACCCTGCCCCTAACTCTGAAAGGACCAGAGTTACCTCTGCTAGATGCAGTTTGGAGAGTGGGAATAAAAACTAGTGGGTAGTAGCAATTATGTGTTAAAATCAGTTTATTAATATCACTGTCAAAAAAAGAAGCATGAAAGAGAAGGAAGGAAGCACAAAAAATAATGGTCATCCCAATCTTTAAAAAACTGCTACTATGCCATCTGTTTAAGTATCAGTAAAGTACGCTGAGTGCTGGGGCAGCTCCATAATCTGCACCTATACTTACTGTGCCACAGGCTATATGGCCCAATTTTAACCGAGCAGACACAGGACTGTTAAACTATAAAAACAGCATTACAGATAACAGTCTAAGACCATTTGAGGATTATTTAAGATAATACTTAAAAAAGACAGTTTTCTGGAGGGAGTTACACTTTAAATGCAGTGACCTGTGAAGAAGTTTCTTCTCTCTAAACCTTGGCCACTTCAAAATTTTATTGATTGTGAGAAGGAAAGAGTAAAATTTTTTGTTTTAGTTTATTTGATTTTTTTTTTTTTTTTTGATACTTCAGAGGTCTACAGGGTCAAGAAACACCATGATCTCACTGCCCTCTATTTGTTCTATGTGTCTCATAAATTAACAGGAAGGAAGATGGGTCAACAGAAGTTATATTAACAATGTAAACACTGTTTAGCCAGCATTTGTATGTTGCTTATTTGTAAGCTATTAATTTTCAAAAACCATTCAGTCTTATAAATGGCCATCCATCAGAGACTCAGAGTATATATGCAAATTAGAACTATTTCAGAAGAGTTTATAAGGGACCTATGTCAAAATGTACGGCAGGGTATTAGAAAATCAAAAGAGATAATACAGAACTTTGGAGATAATAACAGAACCCTGAACAAGAGATATGTGAGATGGGCTGCCTTGGATGACTATGACCTTCGGTTTAGGCACAGAGCCAGCATGACGCTCCTGCAAGGAAGCAGGTAGCAGAATAAAATTGCTGACCTCATTCTCCCATTTCTTGCCAGAGTTCTCTGTTGGTCAAACTTTGTGGGAAGCCAGAGGCCAAAGGGTATAAATACATAAAGTGATATAAACCAAATAAGTCAGCCTCCTGAGGTAGAGGAGATGGTAGAGACGAGCAGAGAGTATATCTGAAGTGCAAACAGATATTTGACATGTTAATTCAACTAATAATATTAAGTGCTTATTATACACAGGAAATTTTGTTAGGGACTGGGAAAAACTGAACAAGACAGGGCTCAATCTTTCAAAGATAAATTTACAACAGAGACTTCAAAATGAATAAATATTGAAGAGAAAAGGAAGGAGCTAAAAATATGCACCATTCCTTCCCATATTCACAAATAATGCTTTCTGTTTTTAAACATTTAATTCTTTAGAACCTTTAGTTTGGGGATTGTTAAGGCATATATTTTCTTACTGATAATATCCACCTTTTAAATTTGTTATGTTTATTGTCATATAAACATTCTGTGTTATATCAAGATGGTATTCCATTTCTACCTAATGACTACATCAAATATATAAGCACCAGGGATATACAGATTTTAATATTTGCATAAACCCCTATATTTTGGTAATAAACTATCCCTGTTCTGTTTCAATTAATCAACATACAGGATCACTGTCCCTGTAATTGTTTTAAACTTCTCTCTCCCTCTCCTGTATTTAAACAACCTAAATCTAAACTTTTTCTTAATCTCTTTTTCTCTCACACACACGTGCACACACACACACACATATGTAGAGCAAATTCAGCCCCCAAGATATAAAAAAGTTTTAAAAATGAAATGGAATAGGTATTAATGTTTATGAAATGAGCTAAATCTAATCTCACGTAACATTTTCAAGCCTTTGGGGACATCAGAAACTTTAAAATTAGAGATACTAGGTGGAAAGATAGGCTATATACTATTAAAAAATGCAATAAACAAGGTGTCCTTAGGATGATCACATGGGAATTTGGAGACTATCAAATCCAATACCACTCACTGTAGAAGTTGTCTCTGCAGAACGCTTAGTAGATAAATACCAACCTTCTTCAGAATTTTCTGAGCAATACATAGAGTTTTCTAAAGCAGGCATTTTTCATTTCATTTTGTATATTTACAACTTAAAAACAAAAAAGTCTTACCTCGTGGTGGGGAGGAGCTTGCAGTTATAATAGATTGGTCACTGAGCCCTGACAAAGACATAAAGGAGGTGTAGACATCAGCCATGCAGATGCTTAATCTGGTGGAATTCTGTGCCTGAAATGAAAGCCTGCCGGTACAATGGTAGCTCATATGCTTCAAGTGGAATGAAGAAGAAGAGGCCAGAATAAAGGTCCGAGTGTTCAGAGGGGTCAGATAAAATTATCAATCTATGTATTAACACTAACCGTAAAGGAAAAAGAAAAGAAAGTATGAACTTTATTCAGCATAACAGCAGTCAAGAAATCAAAGGACACATTACATGGGGCAAATCTGCTGCAAAAGACCTCTCTAAAGTGTTTTAAAGTAAAGATATCACCTTGAAGACTAAGGTGAACCTAACACAAGCCATGGTGTTTTCAATCACCACATGCGCATGCAAAAGCTGGACAGCGACTAAGGAAGACTGAAGAATTGATGCCTTTGAAGTATAGTGTTGGTGAAGAATATCGAATATACTACGGACTGCCAAAAAACGAACAAATCTGTCTTGAAAGAAGTATAACTAACCAAAATGCTCCTTAGAAGCAAGGATGACGAATCTACATCTCACACACTTTGGACAGGCCATCAGGAGAGATCTGTCCCTGAAGAAGGACATCACGCTTGGTAAAGTAAAAGGTCACTGAAAAAGAGGAAGACCCTTAACAAGATGGATGGACACAGTGGCTGCAACAATGGGCTCACACACAACAATGATTGTGAGGATGGCACACGGCTGGGCAGTGTTTCTTTTTGTTGTACATAGGATCGTTGTGAGTCAGAACTGACTCGACGGCACATAACAACAACAACATGTATATTAGAAGAGCATGGCCATGGTAAATGGTAGGTAAAGCTAAAATTTTTATCACGTTCAATTTAAAAAGTAATGAAATCATTCTAGCCATTTTTGAGGGAAGGAATTCAAATAACTTTGAAAAGAAGTATTCTGCTTTTTAATCATTATGCATCATTTCTTATTTCTATAAGAAAATGAGTGGAACTTTTTTTTTTTCCTTAGTCCAAAGTATTTCTAAACGGATGTAGTAGCCTTCTCTGCTCTGAGGTCTGCTCATGGAGTTTGTAGTACTGAAATACGCACACTCACACAAACAATGCACAAAAAATACACTTGCCCACAGGTAACATTTTATAGTGCATAGATTTATAATTTGTATGTTTCTGTATGAAATACTTTTTTTGGATCCTCTCTATACTTTTGGGAATTGGGCTGAGAAGAAAAGCCTCTCAAATATCTTTGGGCATAAACTATCAATTAAGACTTTTTCCTCAGAGATTTTTATCTTATAAATAGTAGTAAGATCACCACCTCAGTGTTCTTTTACTTTTTTTTATGTAAACATTTATTTCACAGAAACTTTAAAGGTTTTCATTTACCTTAGCTACCAAAATTTTCTTTATAAACTATGTAAGAAATCTATTCTCAGATAGGTGAACTACTTTGTCATTTATTACTTTTGACACCCTTCTTTTGCACAGAATTTTTTTTTAACTAAGGAAGAACAGAAGAAGGAAAAAAAAAATTGTGACATCTCTGTCCCTGTACCTTATCTACCAATTGTCACTGAGTAGATTCAGACTCATGTCGACCCCGTTGGTGTCAGAGTTGAACTGTGCTTTGCAGGGCTTTCAGTGGCTGATTTTTTGGAAGTGGATTATTAGGCTTTCCTTCTGAGGTGTTTCTGAGTGGACTTGAACCCCCAACCTTTCAGTTAGCAGCTTAGTGCCTTAACTTGCACCTCCAAGGGAGTCCTATATTCCCACAGACCAAAAGAACATTTATAAATTCCCATGTCTCAGAGAGTTGCGGTCAATACTAAGCTAGCCTGAGGAGGCCAGTTGGCACTGTGATTAAGCCCTCGGCTGCTAACTTATATGTCGGTGGTTCAAACCCACCAGTCACTCCAAAGGCGAAAGATATGGCAATCTAATTCTGTAAAGATTACAGCCTGAAAAACTCTATGAGGCAGTTCTACTTTGTCCTATGGGGTCGCTATGACCGGGTGTTGACTCAATGTCATATAACAACAGCAACAATTCTAACATGAGTCCCTACAGATAAAAAACAATAGTGTAAAGAGACTTTGTTGTTCATTATCCATGGTTAATATATTCCACAGTAAGTAGCTGGGTTGTCCCTCCTTTCAATACATACTCATTCAGGGTTGTAAAACTTTTTAAAGATATGCGTTAAGTAACAGAAACTCTGTAATTCTCATTTCCTTGTGAGTTAGAGGTGTATGAGTGTTGCGTGAAGGTCACTGATTGTGTGTTGGAGAGATCAGAGCAATTAAAGTCAAACAAGTATGGACACAAACACTAACAATACCTGTCATCCTCACTGTACCCTCAACTTTTTCATTATTTTGAAATAGAGCAATAAATCCAAAAGTGACTTTTGATAATATTCAGTCCAACTTGCTCACTTTACAGATGAAAAGTGGAGCCCCACAGAGATTAAATGCTTCCTCCAAGGGAAAAGGACTTGTATAATTGATGAATGTGGTCCTGGAACATTTCAATGTTTTTCCCAGTCCACCACTCCCCTCTGACCTGTTTTTTATTCCCTCCATTAGATTTAGCTTTCCTTTCTTCCCTCCTTCCCTCTTCCTTACTTATCTTTTCCTCTTCTTCCATCCTTTCGAAAAGTTAGTTGAATATTTATATGTGCCAGGAACTGCACAAAAGACAAGAGAATATACATATATATATATGTTTTCAAAATCTAACTAAATTAAGCACAATTTTATTATTCACTAATTGGGTAATAAGTACTATGATAGGAATTTATTTGCACCTATCTGAATAATACTGGCCACTGTTCTCAAGAAAGTGACAGAGGAGAATGAAAATGAACAAATACTTGTAATGCAACAGGGTCAGTAAAATTATAGCTGCGTACACAGGGTCCTCTGCAGAGTAGTGATTAAGTACAGAGAACCTGACGTCAGGCTTTCCAAATTCAATCCAATATTATCACTTATTAGACCAATGACTTTTGCCAACTCCTGTGTGCCTCAATTCCTTATTTATAAAATGGAATTAACATTTTTTTTTTTTTTACCATAGAGGGCTGTTGTGAGAATTAAATGACTTTCTAAACATAAAACCTTAGAGGAGTGCCTGACGTACAATAAACAAAAACCCATTGCCATTGAATCAATTCCAACTCATAGTGACCCTATAGAACAGAATAGAACTGCCCCATAGGGTTTCCAAGAGGCAAGCGGTAGATTCAAACTGCTGACCTTTTGGTTAACAGCCAAGCTCTTAACCACTGCGCCACCAGGGCTCCAACCCTGACATACAATAATAAATAAATAAAACAAAACTCGTTACCGTCGAGTTGATTCCAACTCATAGCAACCCTATAGGACAGAGTAGAACTGCCCCATAGGATTTCCAAGGAGTGGCTGATGGATCTGAACTGCTGACTTTTTGGTTAGCAGCTGAGCTGTTAACCACTATGCCAACAGGGCTCCCCAGACCCTTTAAAATCCAAGACATTCATAGAAGTCTTTAGGAAGGACCCCAACAACTCACCCTGGATGGTGGTTTTGATCAGTTCTGAAACAAACAAGTAGAGGGGTGAAAGAGTACTATGCATGTGAATCATTCACAACTCAATGTTTTAGGGAGCCCCAGGCACAAGTGGGACTCATCATGCAAACTATCTTTAACTTCTTAAAGAGGTTACCCTTCATTATGGAGTTGCAGAAGGAATTTAGATATAGCATAGCACCAATTTGTTTGAAGATGAATTTTATAATCATTGGAAACAGAAGAGATATAAGAATAAGGCAGTATACAATAATTAGATTACCCAATGACCTTATGCCTTCAAACTTCTAAATGTATTTTAAATGACACTAATTAATATTAAAATTTATAAACCAATTTCTGAAGGCTGAGTGGGCAGGGGATCTGATTTCATTTATGTAAAGCTCCTTCATCCCCGGCATTAATAAAAATTATGCTGGTCCTATTTTGGGTGATTAACTTTTACCTGACACTATAGCCTGCTAAATATTAAAGGCAATTATGGAATAGGTTTTTTTTTTTTTTTTTTAATCTCTTAAAACAGGAGATACTTTGGAGCAAGCAAATGAAATATGCATACAACTTTCTTGCATCCTGTTATTATTTTTTGAAATGTATAGTGTTCTGTCTGGTAAAATTTTAGTAAACTTGTGCCTATTATAGTCTGAATTGAGGGGAAAAAGTGTCCATATATTTAATCATGGATATTGGCATTATTAGTGGGCATTTGCTTGATTAAATTTCTCTTTAAATGATAAGATGAATGACTAGATTTAGGAAAGCATAGAGGACATGTAGAATATCTTGCACAAAAGTCAAAGTATTAGTTTTATTTAGGAAACTCATGCTACTAAACTGGGACGCTTTTGGTATCATAGTCAAACAACACCCTGTCTATAGCCAGGTCAGAATCAAAAAGAGGTCTAGTCCTGTTGTTTGCTATTTTATAAAGTCAGAACTCCTATGTCCAGGCACCTCTTTCTTTTTTTTAATGAACATTTTATTATGCTTTAGGTGAAAGTTACATGGCAAATTGGTTTTCCAGTCAATAATTCATATACAACTTGCTCCTAGCCAGCTCTTTCATATGTACATGTGCACTTAGTTAATAATAATCATTTTCCTGCAGGAACATTACTTTCCATGTGTTTCCAAGGATCTTCAACATATACAGATCATCTTAGCCAAATGAGTATGTTCTCTGTGGTCAACCTGCAGATGTGTTATCAAATATCTGTGATCGGCCTCCATGCAGGCTTCTGTGTGATTAGTCACATTTCCATGTGTATTCTACCTAATGTATCTTGGCAAAGCAGAGCTTTTCTCTTAAGTGCATTGCACACACATACACACCCCCACACACTATACACAGACATACCTTTATCCATAATTGATCAAGAAACATAGCACCACACATAAACATGTTCATACGCCTCTTTCTGTTACCTTTTGTTCTCAAAGCCTTTCAGTTTATAACTGCTATTTTATGAATTCCAAAGAATTTTAGAGGGAAAAAAACCTAATGTAATTAAAATCATATTTACATGGAAAATTGTAACAAACTCCACAATGCCTTACAATTATCGCGTATTTTAAATTATGTAAATAGAAATGCTGTAATCATTGCATCTTGTCAGTTTTTTTTAAATAATTTTTATTGTGCTTTAAGTGAAAGTTTACAAATCAAGTCAGTCTTTCCCATAAAAACTTATATACACCTTACTACATACTCCCATTTACTCTCCCCCTAATGAGTCAGCCCACTCCCTCCTTCCAGTCTCTCCTTTCGTGACAATTTTGCCAGTTTCTAACCCTATGTACCCTCCCATCTCCCCTCCAGACAGGAGATGCCAACACAGCCTCAAGTGTCCACCTGATAAAAGTAGCTCACTCTTCATCAGCATCTCTCTCCAACCCATTGTCCAGTCCCTTCAATGTCTGATGAATTGTCTTCGGGAACGGTTCCTGTCCTGGGCCAGCAGAAGGTTTGGGGACCATGACCGCTGGGATTCTTCTAGTCTCAGTCAGACCATTAAGTCTGGTCTTTTTATGAGAATTTGGGGTCTGCATCCCACTGTCCTCCTGCTCCCTCAGGGGTTCTCTGTTGTGCTCCCTGTCAGGGCAGTCATCGGTTGTGGCCGGACACCATCTAGTTCTTCTGGTCTCAGGATGATGTAAGTCTCTGGTTCATGTGGCCCTTTCTGTCTCTTGGGCTCATAGTTATCGTGTGACCTTGGTGTTCTTCATTCTTCTTTGATCCAGGTGGGTTGAGACCAATTGACGCATCTTAGCTGGCCGCTTGTTAGCATTTAAGACCCCAGACGCCACACTTCAAAGTGGGATGCAGAATGTTTTCTTAATAGAATTTATTTTGCCAATTGACTTAGAAGTCCTCTTAAGCCATAGTCCCCAAACCCCCACCCTTGCTCCGCTGACCTTAGAAGCATTCAGTTTATCCCGGAAACTTCTTTGCTTTTGGTCCAGTCCAGTTGAGCTGACCTTCCCTGTATTGAATATTGTCCTACTCTTCACCTAAAGTAGTTCTTATCTACTATCTAATCAGTAAATAACCCTCTCCCACCCTCCCTCCCTCCCCCCTCCTAACCACAAAAGAATGTGTTCTTCTCAGTTTATACTATTTCTCAAGATCTTATAATAGTTGTCTTATACAATATTTGTCCTTTTGCATCTGACTAATTTCACTCAGCATAATGCCTTCCAGGTTCCTCCATGTTATGAAATGTTTCACAGATTCGTCACTGTTCTTTATCGATGCGTAGTATTCCATTGCGTGAATATACCACAATTTATTTAACCATTCCTCCGTCGATGGAAACCTTGGTTGCTTCCAGCTTTTTGCTATTGTAAATAGAGCTGCAATAAACATGGGTGTGCATATATCTGCTCGTGTAAAGGCTCTTATTTCTATAGGGTATATTCCGAAGAGTGGGATTTCTGGGTTGTATGGTAGTTGTATTTCTAACTTTTTAAGAAAACGCCAGATAGATTTTCAAAGAGGTTGTACCATTTTACATTCCCACCAGCAGTGTATAAGAGTTCCAATCTCTCCACAGCCTCTCCAACATTTATTATTTTGTGTTTTTTGGATTAATGCCAGCCTTGTTGGAGTGAGATGGAATCTCATCGTAGTTTTAATTTGCATTTCTCTAATGGCTAATGATAGGGAGCATTTTCTCATGTATCTGTTAGCTGCCTGAATATTTTCTTTAGTGAAGTGAGTGTTCATATCCTTTGCCCACTTTTTGATTGGGTTGTTTGTCTTTTTGTGGTTGAGTTTTAACAGAATCGCATAGGTTTTAGAGATCAGGCATTGGTCGAAGATGTCATAGCTGAAAATTTTTTCCCAATCTGTAGGTGGTCTTTTTACTCTTTTGGTGAAGTCTTTAGATGAGTACAGGTGTTTGATTTTTAGGAGCTCCCAGTTATCTGGTTTCTCTTCGTCATTTTTAGTAAAGTTTTGTATTCTGTTTATGCCTTGTATTAGGGCTCCTAAAGTTGTCCCTATTTTTTCTTCCATGATCTTTATCATTTCAGTATTTATGTTTAGGTCTTTGATCCACTTGGAGTTAGTTTTTGTGCATGGTGTGAGGTATGGGTCCTGTTTCATTTTTTTGCAGATGGATATCCAGTTATGCCAGTACCATTTGTTAAAAAGACTATCTTTTCCCCAATTAACTGACACTGGGCCTTTGTCAAATATCAGCTGCTCATATGTGGATGGATTTACATTTGGGTTCTCAATTCTGTTTCATTGGTCTATGTGCCTGTTTTTGTACCAGTACCAGGCTGTTTTGACTACTATGGCTATACAATAGGTTCTAAAATAGGGTAGAGTGAGGCTTCCCACTTTCTTCTTCTTTTTCAGTAATGCTTTACTTATCCAGGACTTCTTTACCTTCCATATGAAGTTGGTGATTTGTTTCTCCATCACATTAAAAAATGTCATTGGAATTTGGATCAGAAGTGCATTGTATGTATAGATGCCTTTTGGTAGAATAGGCATTTTTACTATGTTAAGTCTTCCTATCCATGAGTAAGGTCCCTTTTAGTTTCTTCCACTAGTACTTTGTAGTTTCCTTTATGTAGGTCTTATACATCTTTGGTAAGATTTATTCCTAAGTATTTTATCTTCTTGGGGGCCACTGTGAATGGAATTGATTTGGTGATTTCCTCTTCGATGTTCTTTTTGTTGATGTAGAGGAATCCAAGTGACTTTTGTACGTTTATCTTGTAACCTGAGACTCTGCCAAACTCTTCCATTAGTTTCAGTAGTTTTCTGGAGGATTCCTTAGGGTTTTCTGTGTATAAGATCATGTCATCTGCAAACAGGGGTAATTTTACTTCTTCCTTGCCAATCTGGATGCCCTTTATTTCTTTGTCTAGCCTAATTGCTCTGGCTAGGACCTCTAGCACAATGTTGAATAAGAGCGGTGATAAAGGGCATCCTTGTCTGGTTCCCGTTCTCAAGGGAAATGCTTTCAGGATCTCTCCATTTAGAATGATGTTGGCTGTTGGTTTTGTGTAGACGCCCTTTATTATGTTGAGGAATTTTCCTTTAATTCCTATTTTGCTGAGAGTTTTTATCATAAATGGGTGTTGGACTTTGTCAAATGCCTTTTCTGCATCAATTGAAATGATCATGTGGTTTTTGTCTTTTGTTTTACTTATATGGTGGATTACATTGATGGTTTTTCTAATATTAAACCAACCTTGCATACCTGGTATAAATCCCATTTGGTCATGGTGGATTATTTTTTTGATATGTTGTTGAATTCTATTGGCTAGAATTTTGTTGAGGATTTTTGCATCTATGTTCATGAGGGATATAGGTCTGTAATTTTCTTTTTTGTGTGGTGTCTTTACCTGGTTTTGGTATCAGGGATATGGTGGCTTCATAGAATGAGTTAGGTGGTATTTCATCATTTTCTATCCTTTGAAATACCTTTAGTCATAGTGGTGTTAATTCTTCTCTGAAAGTTTGGTAGAACTCTGCAGTGAAGCCGTCCGGGCCAGGGCTTTTTTTTTGTTGGGAGTTTTTTGATTACCTTTTCAATCTCTTTTTTTGTTATGGGTCTATTTAGTTGTTCTATTTCTGATTGTGTTAGTTTGGGTAGGTAGTGTTTTTCTAGGAATTCATCCATTTCTTCTAGGTTTGCAAATTTGTTAGAGTACAATTTTTCATAATAACCTTATATGATTCTTTTAATTTCATTTGGGTCTGTTGTGATATGGCCCACCTCATTTCTTATTTGGGTTATTTGTGTCCTTTCCTGTATTTCTTTAGTCAGTCTGGCCAATGGTTTATCAATTTTGTTAATTTTTTCAAAGAACCAGCTTTTGGCTTTGTTAATTCTTTCAATTGTTTTTCTGTTCTCTAATTCATTTAGTTCAGCTCTAATTTTTATTATTTGTTTTCTTCTGGTGCTGATGGATTCTTTTGTTGGTCATTTTCTATTTGTTCAAGTTGTAGGGACAGTTCTCTGATTTTGGCTCTTTCTTCTTTTTGTATGTGTGCATTTATCGGTATAAATTGGCCTCTGAGCACTGCTTTTGCTGTGTCCCAGAGGTTTTGATAGGAGGTGTTTTCATTCTCGTTGCATTCTATGAATTTATTTATTCCATCCTTTATGTCTTCTATAACCCAGTCTTTTTTCAGCAGGATATTGTTCAGTTTCCAAGTATTTGATTTCTTTTCCCTGATTTTTCTGTTATTGATTTCCACTTTTATGGCCTTGTGGTCTGAGAAGATCCTTTGTAATATTTCGATGTTTTGGATTTTGCAAAGGTTTGTTTTATGACCTAATATGGGATCTATTCAAGAGAATGTTCCATGTGCACTAGAAAAAAAAGTATGCTTTGCAGCTGTTGGGTGGAGTGTTTTGTATAAGTCTATGAGGTCAAATTGGTTGATTGTAGCAATTAGGTCTTCCGTGTCTCTATTGAGCTTCTTCCTGGAAGTCCTATCCTTCCCCGAAAATGGTGTGTTGAAGTCTCCTACCATAATTGTGGAGGTGTGTATCTCACTTTTCAGTTCCGTCAAAGTTTGTTTTATGTATCTTGCAGCCCTGTCATTGGGTGCATAAATATTTAATATGGTTACATCTTCCTGGTCAATTGTCCCTTTAAACACTATGTAGTGTCCTTCTTTATCCTTTGTGGTGAATTTAACTTTAAAGTCTATTTTGTCAGAAATTAATATTGCTTCTCCTGCTCTTTTTTGATTGTTGTTTGCTTGACATATTTTTTTCCATCCTTTGAGTTTTAGTTTGTTTGTGTCTCTAAGTCTAAGGTGTGTCTCTTGTAGGCAGCGTATAGATGGATCGTGTTTCTTTATCCAGTCCGAGACTCTCTGACATTGCATACATTCAGCATAATTATAGATATGTGTTTAGTGTTGTCATTTTGATGCCATTTTGTGTGTTGTTGACAGTTTCATTTTTCCGCTTACTTTTTTGTGCTGAGATGTTTTTCTTTGTAAATTGTGTGTTCCTCATTTTCATAGTACTTGAATTTATGTTTGCTGAGTCATTTCGTTTTTCTTGGTTTTTATTTTGAGTTATGGAATTGTTAGACCTCTTTGTGGTTACCTTAATATTTACCCCTATTTTTCTAAGTAAAAACCTAACTTGTATCGTCCTATATCTCCTTGTTTTTCTCTCCATATGGCAGTTCTATGCCTCCTGTATTTAGTCCCTCTTTTTGATTATTGTGATCTTTTACATAATGACTTCAATGATTGCCAGTTTTGAGCATTTTTTTCTTTTTAAAATTAATCTTATTTTGTTTTTGTGATTTCCCTATTTGAGTTGATCTCAGGATGTTCTGTTCTGTGACCTTGTGTTGTGTTGGTATCTGATATTATTGATTTTATGACCAATTTCCTTTAGTATTTCTTGTAGCTTTCATTTGGTTTTTGTAAATTCTCTAAGCTTGAGTTTATCTGTAAATGTTTTAATTTCACCTTCATATTTGAGAGAGAGTTTTGCTGGATATATGATCCTTGGCTGGCAGTTTTTCTCCTTCAGTGCTCTGTATATGTCATCCCATTGCCTTCTTGCCTGCATGGTTTGTGCTGAGGAGTCTGAACTTATTCTTATTGATTCTCCTTTGTGGGAGACCTTTTATCCCTGGCTGCTTTTAAAATTTTCTCTTTATCTTTGGTTTTGGCAAGTTTGATGATAATATGTCTTGGTGATTTCCTTTCTGGATCAGTCTTACATAGGGTTTGATAAGCATCTTGGATAGATATCCTTTCGTCCTTCATGATGTCAGGGAAGTTTTCTGGCAATAGATCTTCAACCATTCTCTCTGTATTTTCTGCTATCCCTCCCTGTTCTGGGACTCCAATCACACGCAAGTTATTCTTCTTGATAGAGTTCCACATGATTCTTAGGGTTTCTTCATTTTTTTTTAATTCTTTTATCTGATTTTTCTTCAACTATATTGGTGTCAATTGCCTTATCCTCCATCTCCCCCACTCTGCATTCCAATTGCTCGAGTCTGCTCCTCTGACTTCCTATTGACTTGTCTAATTCTGTAATTTTACTGTTAATCTTTTGGATTTCTGAATACTGTCTCTCTATGGATTCTTGCAGCTTATTAATTTTTCCACTATGTTCTTGAATAATCTTTTTGAGTTCTTCAGCTGCTTTATCAGTGTGTTCGTTGGCTTTTTCTGTAGATTGCCTTATTTCATTTCTGAGGTCATCCCTGATGTCTTGAAGCATTCTGTAAATTAGTTTTTTATATTCTGCATCTGGCAATTCCAGGATTGTATCTTCATTTGGGAAAGATTTTGATTCTTTAATTTGGGGAGTTGTAGAAGCAATCATGGTCTGCTTCTTTACATGGTTTGATATCGACTGCTGTCTCTGAGCCATCACTAAGACATTGTAGTGATTTATTCTATATTTGCTCACTGAGTCTTATCTTGTTTTGTTTTCTTCCAGTATACGTAGATGGGCTACTAGATTGCACTGTCTTGATTGTTGTAGCCTTTGAATCACTTATGTCCTATTACCAGCTGGTTTGGGCTGTTACCAGATATATAAGCCTAAGAGTCCATTCACTATTCTTGAGTAGAATCTGATTTTGGGTCACCAAGCATGTGCATCCTGTCAGTTTTGCAGATTCAAAAATGTCTTCCTATATTTGTCTTAATGTATTTTCCTTAATGGAAAAGCAGAGAAATATACATGTTGAAAAATTAACCAATAAGAAAAACAAATCAAACCTGTTACCGTCCAGTTGATTCCAACTCATAGTGACCTATAGGACAGAGTAAAACTGGTCATAGGGTTTCCATGGAGTGCCTGGTGGATTCGAACTCGCCAACCTTTTGGTTAGCAGCTGTAGCTCTTAACCACTAAGCCACTAGTGTTTCCATGTTAACCTATAAGAAATGCAGTAAAATATTATAGCAATTCCAAAACTGTGAGATATGGAGAAGTGATGAAAACAAACAAGGAAAAAACGTAAGGAGTTGAAGAATATTATAAAAATACTGAGGTAAAATACTGAGAGAACCAAATAGGTTTATTTAAAAATGCTCATGTTAATTGCAAACAAAGAAATGAGAAAAACACATTGAAACTAATGTAAGCTGTATTCTGTATTTAAGATGTGAGGTTAAGACAACTTTAAAAATGTAAGCAGTTATCTTGCTTGACAAAATTAGGTTTACCTTTCTACTTCTTTAAATATTCATTCAAAATAGGTTGGATATACCAACGTGGCACCATAGAAAGAAAAACCACGCCATCCCTACACAGCAAAGACCTGAAAAACTAAGCAAAACAGGGACAAACGTCAGTCCTGGAACTCAAAGTGTCTAATGAAGAGATAAAGAACTCAGCCAAGCACTGAATGGAATTAGAAACTGACAGAGAACAGAGAGTGAGGAGAGATATGTATGGAGGCCCCTATCAGCTAATGCAGCATGGATTTGCCAACTTGGACTTCCACTGGAGATAGGCAGACAGGGAGCTTGGGAAAGGAGCTTCACAGAGCTCCCAGCAGAAAATGGAGCACCAAGTAATGAGCAGTACACTCTTTCCCACCCTCCATCCTCTCCCCATTGCTCTACCTCCACGCTTCCTGGCTAGCAGGGGAGGCTCAGCCAGCGGGGAAGTGCAGCATCTGTGCAGCTTGGATTTGCCCCACCCACATCGGAGATTAGCAGAGAGGGAGTAGGAAAAGCAGCTTCACGAAGTTCCCAGCAGGAGACAGAGCAGCGGGTAAACAATGATAAGGGCTTTCTTAAAATCCACTCTTCTTCCCCCACCCCCGCCCCACCTTGGCCTCCTCTGTTTCCCATCAGCTGCAGTCTCTTGGCCAAGAGGCAATGGCTTAGGCTCCAGACCACTTGAATTAATCCCACCCACACTGTGTGTCATCTGTTGCTGATGTTGCTTTTTTTTCCATTTCTTTTGGTTTCTTCTCTGCCTCCCATAACCTCCTCCTTTCTCTCAAACACCTGGCTCCATATGACATCTTTGCTTCCTCTTGAAAGGCTATGAAACAAGGCTGGACTGGGGAACCACTCCGCTAGCCTGCAACACCACACTGGCGGGATGCCTGAGACTTTTTTTTTTTTTTCCTTTGTTCTGCTTTATTTTCCTTCTTTGTTTGTTTTCTTTTTTTTTTTTTTCACAGCTTGGGAGCCCCTTCTAGCCAGGCTGCACTGCACTGTGCAGCCAAGTAGGTGGGACACAATGGAAAGATTAGTTCAAAGGACTAATGGACCACATCTACCATGGCGTCCACCACACTGAGTCCCCTACAACTAGATGGTGCCTGGCTACCATCACTGACTTCTCTGACAAGGGTCACAGTAGAGGGTACTGGAGAGCTGGAGAAAAATTCTAACTCATAAAGAAAGACTAGACTTGCTGGCCTGACAGAGACTGCAGAAATGCTAAGAATATGGCCCCCAGCCACCCTTTCAGCTCAGTAATGAAGTCACTCCTGAGATTCACCCTGCAGCCAAAGATTGGACAGACTCATGAAACAAAACAAGACTATCCTGAGATTCACCCTGCAGCCAAAGATTGGACAGACCCATGAAACAAAATGAGACTAAAAGGGCACACCAGCCCAGGGTCAAGGACTAGGAGGCAGGAGGGAACAGAATGCTTATAATAGGGAACCCAAGTTGAAAAGAGAGTGTGTTGACAAGTCATGGGTTTGTTAACCAATATCATAGAACAATGTGTGTACTAACTGTTTAAAGAGAAACTACTTTGTTCTGTAAACCTTCATTGGAAGTACAATAAAAATTAAAAAAATAAATAATACATGTTTTTGTGGTGTTTAATGATGAAAAAAAGAATAGGTTGGATAATTTTTTGCATAAACAAAGCGAATCTTAAACTATACAACATATCTAAAATGTTAAGTTTTAGTATGTTTTGTTTTAGAATTTTATGTTTTGGTAACATTTTTCAATTTTGTAAGCTCAGTATTTTAAATAACACATACTTACCTCCCTTAAATTATTTTTTCTCTATTCATTCAATTTTCGGTTAATGAGAGTTTTAATATTTTTTGAATGGCTACTACTAAGGATATTTTGTAAACGGATTAATTTGCTAGTTTAACATTAAAATGAATGAATTATTCCAGATTATATAGTGTGTAAATGATAAAGCACCATTTTAGATCAAATGATCTAAAATTGAATTCCTGATATGCTTCTCAAAACTGCCTCTTTCACAAACTTCCCTGTCTGTGATATTGGCAGTGTCATCCTTTTTGTTACTTAGGCCAAAAATATTGGTATCATCCTTGATACTTCTATTTCTCTCACACCCAATAGTCAATATACTAATTCTGTCACCTTTATATTCAAAATCTATCCAGAATTCAGCCACTTCCTATGAGTCGTCCTGGGTTAATGATAGCATAAACCAGCACTAGAGTGTTGATGATTCTAGTCCGAGCCACTGGCGCCTTTTACATGGTTTATTGCAATAGCCTCCCACGAGGGAGAGGATTTATTTTGCCTTTCTTTCTCTTTATTGCTGTATCTCAACACCTCAAATGATGCAGGGCACATGATAGACATTCAACAAGTATTTATTAAATGGATGAATAAATTAATGAATATATGATTATAAACATTATTGTCCAAATTTCCTAGTCAACTAAGTCTGCAGAATAGAAACACCCTAGCTTTATTTGTACCAAATATTGAAATATACATATGCACTCATGTAGTTATCTCCAGGCCAAAAAAATAAAACAAGCACCATTACCGCAGATAGCAGCTACTCCGATTCAGCAGTACTGCTAAAGACACTGCTGTGTTCCTCTGCCACAGTTGAGGTTAGTTAAAGCTGACAGCAAATTAAATAACTACTTATCACTGGTGGAATTCGAGCTGCAGGAAAATTAAAAGCCAGCAAATTCACTTTCAGTCAAACATGAATAAGGATGTAAGAAGAGGAAACTTCAAAGTATGTTATATTTTTTTTTTTTTCTGGATTTCTTGAAGAGAATTCCCACACCAGTGTGCCAAAGAGTATATTTTTTCAGAGAACAAACATGGAGAAAAGGTGTCAATTGCATGCATATAATCTTTTTCTTTTTTAAAAGAAATATGTGACAGCTTTATCATAAGTACATTCTTTTAAATTTACTGAATTTTATTTTTGAAATCTTTTCTGGGAAATTTGCATTAAGGCATTTGCTTTACCTGTGTCTGTGTTAGTTGGTTATCAGGCTAAACTGTGACTAGAAAAATGTGATTTTAATATTCAGAAGGAGGTAAAATCAAACGTTTATATTTATTGAAAACTTTCTAAAAGTGGGATAAAAAATGTAATTTGGAATATGAAGGGACATATTTTCTAATCTTGGTAATATTTTGTATAATAAAATTAAAAAATCGACCAAAAAATTCCAATTCCAAGAATATGTGAGCAGGAAGTTACTGTGAAATCTGATTTTCTTATGTCAGAGACACAGAGAGGGTAGTTATTTAAATAATGCCGTGTTTTGGTGTTACTCTGCGTCAGCTTTACCCGCCAGGGATGAGTAAATACTGTGATGTGCTGCCCAGATCACCGTAAGGGAATTAGGGACTTCTTTCCTCAGCTGCTGGGAGTGTGACAGGATAAAGGCGCTTAGCTCCCTGCTCTCTTTGGGGATTACTTTGACTAAAGAAATCTGCCTCACCCAAAGTCACAACTCCTTCCATGGAAAGCCTGAGCTCAAAAAGTTGATTAATGTGGTGGTAAAAAAGCCACATCTCATTGCCCCAACCCAAAACAACTATGAAACCCGTTCCAGCTCCAGAGTATACCATGAGGTGACGTAAAGCCTTCTTTCTGACCGTATCATAGTATAACTTTGTCCAGTCTTCCTTCCTTTCCTTCTCTTCCCCATGTTCTGATCCCAAGAATTCTCCCTAATAAATGCCTGGCATACTAATCTCCATCTTACAGTCTACTTCCAAGGAAACCCAAAATACAACATGCCTTATTAGCAAGGCTTAATGCAGGACTTCAGTCACAGTAGTGTCTTTTTTGTGGAAATGAACAAAGGGGTTAGAGCTGCTTAGCCAAAAGAGACTGAGTGATATGGGCATTTGGTTGATGAGTGAAAACTATATAAATACAGTAGACTATTCATAATTATATAATATTAATATTGTAGGCTATACTTAACATTACACTTAATGAATCAGGGATAACCTTTCACTATCGGTCTGCCACCAATTCTTCGGCAACTGTGTTGGCTTCAGGAAGACTCTTTCTAACTGGGCCCACTGCTCCAGTTTTTTAGGGTCTGTTATGCATGATGGACCTACAGAACGGTAAAGGTGATATTTTGCTGATATCTACAATCTTCTGAAACCCTAAATTCCACATCAGTAAGATATTTGTCTATGTTTTGTGGGTTATGACCACTGAGGCCTCATTAGATTATTGAAAGGAGTCAAAGTACATGTCAATACGCACATTTAGCACTGTTGTCAATGCTATCTCTTCCAAAGTTTATATATGACGCCCGTTGCCATCGAGTAAATTACTACTCATAGCGGCCCTATAGGACAGAGTAGAATTGCCCCATAGTGTTTCCAAGGAACAGCCAATGGATTTGAACTGCTGATCTTTTGGTTAGTGGCCAAGCTCTTTTACCACTGTGCCACCAGGGCCCCTATATACAATGCAGTGAATAATAAAATACACACTGATATAACTTTTGACATTATTACTGTTTCAAGAACAAATGCTAAATATACAATTATTGCCACATGGGAGGCTATGAAAACTTCTGTTATTAACATGAGGATGTCATATTTGATAATGCTTGGGCTGCTGATGTTGGGAAGTCCTCCTAATTATCTACAACTATTACTTGTGGAGTATATTATTTTTCTATTGCTGTTGTAAAAATTTACCAAAAACATAATAACTTAAAACAACACAAATGTATTATCCTACAGTTCTGTAGGTCAGAAGTCTAATATGGGTCTCACTAGGCTAAGATTACGGTATTAGAAGGCTTTATCCCTTTCTGGAGGCTCTAGGGGAGAATTCATTTCTTTGTCTTTTTCATTTTCTAGATGTCTCCTGTATTGCTTAACTTGAGACCCCTTTTCTCCATCTTTAAAGTCAGCAACAGTGGATTGAGTTCTTTCCATATCAAATCTGCTGGACATTCTCCTTTGATTTTCTCTTCTGCTTTTAAGGATTTATGTGATTAAATTGGACCTATCCTGTCTGTTATATTGTCATCCTGTGGTGGCTTACCAATTGCTATGATGCTTATGCCACTGGTATTTCAATATCAGCAGGGTCACTCATAGTGGACAAGTTTCAGCATAGCTCCCAGAATAAGACAAACTAGGAAGAAAGGTCTGGTGATCTAATTCCAAAAATCAGTCAATGAAAATTCTATGAATCACAGAATATTGTTGCAGGCTTGATTTCCTTACTTTTGACATATCGTAAGGAGGGACTGATTGATAGAGAAGAACATCATGTTTGGTAAAGTAGAGGGCCAGAGAAAGCAAGGTAAACCCTCAGTAAGATGAATCAACACAATGGCCACAACTATGGACTCGAACATACCAACTATTATGAAGATGGTGCAAGACCAGGCGATGTTTCATTCTGTTACAAATGAAGTCACCATGACTGGAGCTGAGTAAACGGCAACTAACACAAGAACACCAAGATAGTACAGGATAATCTCCCCGTATTAAATTCAGCAGATCAGAAATCTTAATTGCCTCTACAACTTAAATTCTTATTTGCCATGTAATGCACCTACTTACAGGCTTTAGAGATTAGGACATGAGCATCTTTTGGGGAACATTATTCTGCCTACCAGATGGAGCTACAACTAAGAAAGAAAGCTCAGTCAGATGAAATTCTGGTCCAGTTCAGTATGGCATTTATTATGCATCTCTGCTCTGCTGAACCTGTTACTGCACCTGAAGGGCTGTCTTGCTCTGTGAGGCCTGTGCCTACCTCACTTTTTTTTGTGCATGGCATACTAGCCCTTTTCAGAAACACAGATGCTGTTCACACCTGCTCAAATTCTATTTATTTTTTCTTACACTGTTCTCCCTCAGTTCAATCCTAAGTGGTAGTAGATTTTAAATATCTAATTTCTGCCAATTAATGTTTGATTGGAAGGTTGCACTAAAAGCATACTTTTTAAATATTTCTCTTCTTCCAGTGTATCCAAGTAGCATTTGCTTAGTCATGTTTTTACCCTGTTCTACTTTAGATTGAACTGATTATCTTCTGTTTATGTTCTTACTTTTATAAAGGAACTCAAATGACTGATTTGTTTCTCCCTTTAATAGCCTTCACATAGTAGGGATTCAATAAATGTTTACTGAGTAGAAATGTCATAAAGTGTTAAAAAAAATTTTTTTGAATCTAGTATGTTTACTTAAGGTAAGTGGTTATTGAATTCTGAGCCACTTTCTTACCTTTGAGCATGTACCTGTCAGCAGGAGTACACCTTAAAAATTGCAGACTGCACTTACACAACCTTAATCTCTGAGCCTGCTGTCCTCCCTGACCTATTCAAAGCTTTGAAAGTCAATAGTCAAGCTGGGATGCTATAATGATCAACGGTTTGATTGCTCAGAGAGTTTTCCCATTCCTCTTACTTTCTCCTGGCTGATATTTATAGATGTTTTCCTGATCCATTCATCCTCCAGGGTAAATAATACACCCAATCCATTTCCATCTGTGATTTGGAAGTTTAAAGAAAAACATAAGGAAGAAGTGTCAGCCTGCCATTGTTAAAAACTTGTCAATGTTGTCAACTTCTTGAACACCAAAACAAACCCATTGCCATCCAGTCAATTCCAACTCATAGCAACCCTATAGGACAGATTAGAACTGTCTCATAAAGTTTCCAAAGAGCACCTGGTGGATTCGATCTGCTGACTGTTTGGTTAGCAGCTACAGCGCTTAACCACTACACCACCAGGTTTTCCTGAATAGCTGCAGAGCCTGATGATATAACAAAAAATACACATATCAGAAGAAAATGTATAATAGGGTTAAAACAGCATTGTCAATATAATAGGTCTAAAGCAGCTACAGCAGTATATCAATGCAGAACTGACAGAAATTCAGGCCGGAGTCAGAAGAGAACGTGGAGCCAGGGATATCATTGTTGATGTCAGATGGATCCTGGCTGAAAGCAGAGATACCAGAAAGATGCTCACCTGTGTTTTATTGACTATGCAAAAGCATTCAGCTGTGTGGATCATAACAAATTATGGATAACATTGAGAAGACTGGGAATTCCAGAACTCTTACTTGTGCTCATGAGGAACCTGTACACAGATCAAGAGGCAGTTGTTCAAACAGAACAAGGGGATACTGGATGGTTTAAAGTCAGGAAAGGTGTGTGTCTAGGTTGTGTCCTTTCACCATACCCATTCAATCTGTATGCTGAGCAAATAATCCGAGAAGCTGGACTGTACGAAGAAGAACAGGGCATCAGGATTGGAGGAGGACTCATTAACAACCTGTGTTATGCAGATGACACACCTTTTTTCCTGAAAGTGAAGAGGACTTGAAGCACTTACTAATGAAGATCAAAGGCTACAGCCTTCAGTATGGATTGCACCTCAACATAAAGAAAACAAAAATCTTCACAGCTGGGCCAATAAGCAAAATCATGATAAACGGAGAAAAAATTGAAGTTGTCACAGATTTCATTTTACTTGGATCCACAATCCACGCCCACGGAAGCAGCAGTCAAGAAATCAAGAGACACATTATGTTGGGCAAATCCACTGCAAAAGGCCCCTTTGTTGAAAAGCAAAGATGTCACCTTGAAGACTAAGGTGCGTCTGACCCAATCCATGTTATTCTCAATTGTATCATGTGCATGTGAAAGGTGGACAATGAATAAAAAAGACTGAAGAAGAAATGATGTCTTTGAATTGTGGTGTTGGCGAAAATATTGAATATACCACGAACTGCCAAAAGAACTAACAAATCTGTCTTGGAAGAAGTACAACCAGAATGCTCCTTAGAAGCAAGGATGGTGAGACTGCATCTTACGTACTTTGGATGTGTTATCAGGAGGGATCAGTTCCTGGAGAAGGACATTATGCTTAGTAAAGTAGTGGGTCAGTGAAAAAAGAGGAAAACCCTCAATGAGATGGATTGACACAGTGGCTGCAACAATGGGCTCAAGCATAACAAGTTTTGTGAGCATGGTCCAGGACAGGGCAGTGTTTGGTTCTGTAGTACAAAGGGTCGCAATGAGTCAGAGCCAACTCAATGGCACCTAACAACCTAACAGCAATGTTATTAAGCTCCTAGACCAAGTTGTACAAACTTGAAATTTAAACAAAAGCCTCTTAGGAAGTGATGTTTAACTGAAATGATAAACAGGATCCATGCTTTCTGCAAAAGAAAAGGCACTTTAATGATTGAAATAGAAATGTAATACATCTTATTTTGTCTTAGCAGGAAAACTTTGCTTCTATTTTTTTGTGTGTAAGTCTTAAAATAAAAAAAAATATATAAATATTTTTTATTTTAAAAGAATAATTAAATCTTTATTGAAAGCTTTCTCTACTATATTGTAAATTTATATTGGGGCTATTTTTTTTTTCTGGAAATAATATTCTATGGTCATGGTTATGGTAAAATTAAGCCAAAAATGTTGTCACTGAGTTGATTCTGACTCATAGTGAACCTATAGGACAGAGTAGAAGAGCCCCATAGGCTTTCCAAAGGGTGTCCGGTGGATTCAAACAGCCGATCCTTTGGTTAGGAGCCGAGCAGTTAACCATTATACCACCAGGGTAAGTGGTAATTATATAAGTAAGTGTTTAGCACAAAACAATAAGAAGTTATTTATTATTACTAATGTTTCTCTCTTCCTATGTCCCCAATGGTGGCATAGTAGTTAAGAGCTTGTCTCTTAACTATCAGTCAAAAAGTTGACAGGGCAAATCCACAGGCCGGTTATTGGAAACCCTGTTGGACAGTTCTGCTCTGTCTTATAGGGTCACTATGAGTCAGAATCAACACGAGAGCAACGGACTGTTTTTTTTTATTGATATGGTCCTAATATGGTAACTTGAATTTACACACTAGAAAATCCTTTCTGATAATGTGCTAGAGATTGTCAAAATATGATTGTTTTAGCTCAATTTAACTGACACCTTCAAGGCCAACCTTCAAGAATTATTATTATCTTCAACAAAATGTCCACCAATGCCAAATAATAAGGGCTTAATACTGAAGCCACATTGATCCCTCATGCATTGAAAAGTACATTGGATATTGTGAAGGCAGGAAATGAAACAGAGTACGTGCTGGGAGAGCCAGTAAGTGACAAGTAGGAATTTGTATAAATTGCCTTTAACACCCTAAATTACCCCAAATAAGCTCTAGGTAATTTACGGTGTACTGACAGCATACAAAAAGCTACACAACAAGTCATCTATGTTCCCCTGCCATGCACGGCCCTATCAAAATAACTCTCTGAGTCCTCCATTTGAGAGAGGTTCAGGAGAGCCCTCACTACCCTTTCAACAAAAATGGACTGAATTAAGAATTAAAGAGTAATTCTTAGAACATGACATGCCATATAAACATTCCTCAAAATGTAACAAGCTGTGATGGCAACAAACCACAGTCAGAAAAATTGTGAGAATATAATTTGTAAAAAATTTAAAATTATAGAATTATGGAATGATGATAAACAAAAAATAATGCCAACAGATAACCATTTTAATTAATTTTTATATCAGTAACAGTTAAGAGGACAAAAGTATCATCGTTGAAGGGAAAACACAGCCTCTATCACTCTTTCAGCAGATGCGAAATTCTCTTACACTACTGGTGAATAAGAGAAACAAAACTTTATAATTCTACATGAAATTATTTTTCTCTTCTACCACTTAAATAACTCACACTGTCACACACATAAAGGGCAGAATATTAAGAAAGTATCCTTTTGAAAAAGATGTTTTAGATCCTCTCAAAAACATGTCTTCTAAAGCCGACTTTCTGATATTTTCTATTTCTGATTCATTCTACTTGGCAAAGCAGCAGGAACATGAAATTGCCATTAGTTCCAGCTATTAAAGAAAAGAAGCAATAAACTATCATCTTTATTAATCACAACTCAACCTACGATCAGAGAATAGGGGTTATCAGAGAGAAGTCATGAATTGCATTTTTAAAAATATCTAGCATCAGAGAGTTGTTGGAAGCCAGCATTTTAACTAACATCAAGTGCGCATAAGTCACTAATATTTTCCAGAAGGTCAGAGTCCACATTCAAATCAAAGTCCAAAAACAAATTGGCACTTTACCTGCTGTGAGTACTGAAAGGTAATGTGAAATGGGCTTATGATATACATAGAGAAATACATTTTTACAAATCAGTATGTGGTTTCTCTTTCCTAAATGATACAATTTAAATTTAACTTCCATCCATTTAGGCAACACGGGATGATCCCAGAGGACTCAAAGCTGCTCTAGAATACTTACCCTGGGTTTTTGAAAGGCCCAGCAAAAGTCATCACAATCATTGCTATTTTTGAGCACATTGTTGCAGCAAGTGTGTCAGTCCAACTCATTAAGGATCTTCTTTTTTTTTCACTGACCCTCTCTCTTACCAAGCATCACGTCCTTCTCTAGGCGCTGGTCCCTCCTGATAAAGTATCCAAAGTACGTGAGATGAAGTCTTGCCATCCTCGCTTCTAAGAAGTACTTTGGCTGCACTTCTTCTAGGACAGATTTGTTTGTTTTTTAGGCAGTCCATAGTATATTCAATATTCTTTGCCAACACCATAGTTCAAAGGCAGCAATTCTTCTTTGGCCTTCCTTATTTATTGTCCAGCTTTCACATGCATATGAGGCAATTGAAAATACCATGGCTTGGGTCAGGCGCACCTTAGTCCTCAAAGTGACATCTTTGCTTTTTAACAGTTTAAAGAGGTCTTTTGCAGCAGATTTGGCCAATGCAATATGTCATTTGATTTCTTGACTGCTGCTTCCATAGGCATTGATTGTGGATCCAAGCAAAATGAAATCCCTGACAACTTCAATGTTTTCTCCATTTATCATGTTGTCGCTTATTTGTCCAGTTGAGAAGACTTCTGTTTTCTTTATGCTGAAGTGTAATCCATACTGAAGACTGTAGTCTTTGATCTTTATTAGTAAGTGCTTCAAGTCCTTTTCACTTTCAGCAAGCAAGTTGTGTCATCTGCGTGTTGCAAGTTGTTAATGAGTATTCTTCCAGTCCTGATGCAGACTTCTTCTTTGTATAGTCCAGCTTCCCAGATTATTTGCTCAGAATACAGATTTAATAAATATGGTAAAAAGATACAGCCCTGACACACAGCTTTTTGGATTTTAAACCATGCAGTATCCCCTTACCCTGTTTGAAAGACTACCTCTTGATCTATGTGCAAGTTCTGCATGAGCACAATGAAGTGTTCTGGAATTCCCATTCTTTGCAATGTTATCCATAATTTGTTATGATCCACACAGCTGAATCTCTTTGCATAGTCAATAAAACACAGGTAAACATCTTTCTGGTATTCTCTGGTTTCAGCCAATATCCAGCAGACATCAGCAGTGATATCCCTTTTTCCCTTCTGAATCTGGCTTGACCGTATGGCAGTTTCCTGTAGAGGTACTGCTGCAACTATTTTTGAATTAATTTTCCGAAATATCACTTGGGTGTGATACTAATGATATTGTTCAATAATTTTCGCATTCTGTTGGATCGCTTTTCTTTCGACATGGGCACAGTCAGTTAGCCAGGTAACTGTCTTCCAATTTTCTTGGCATAGATGAGCGAGTGCTTCTGGATCGCATCTGTTTGTTGAAACATCTCAATTGATATTCCATCAATTCCTGCAGTCTTGTTTTTTGCCAGTATCCTCAGTGCAGCTTGTACTTCTTCCTTCAGTACTATCGGTTCGTGATCATATGCCACCTTCTTATGCACGACTGGGCAGTATTTCATTATGTTGTACCTAGGGTCGCTATGAATTGGAACCAACTCGAGGGCACTTAGCAACAACAACAAAGCAAAAGGTTGCCAGAGGGGTAGAGTGCATAGTTCTGAACACTTCCGTGTAATTCTTAGTGAGGCTCAATTTTGATATTTTTTCATACCACTCCTTTACCTATTTCAATTCCTGAAACTGAACTGACCGTATTGTAACAGAGTCACTTGGACTTTCACTACTCAATAGGAGGAAAAATGGGGTTTCTGATTATCCTATTTATAGCTAAAAAATAAGGGGAAATAATAGAAAAAAAAACTAACTTTTTTTAAAGTAAATAATCAAGTATCTAGGATGTGGAGGCTAAAAGCACAGACTTGAGTAAGAGAGTCATAGCTCAGAATTAATTCCACTATTGGCATAATCTCAACCAGGCTACTTAATGTCCCTGTACCTTAATTTACTCATTTCTAAACGTGAATAAAATATGTATATATCTAACTCAAAGAACTGTTGCGAATATTAAATGAGTATATATTCTTTAATATACGCTACATAATTATATAATATATAACATCATATATAATCACAGCCCTGGTGACACAGTGGTTAAGAACTTGGCTGCTAACCAAAAGGTCAGCAGTTTGAATCTACCAACTGTTCCTTGGAAACCCTACAGGTAAGTTCTACCCTGCCCTATAGGGTCCTTATGAGTCAGAATCAACTCAATGGCAAGGAGTTTGTTTTTGTGTTTTCTTGTCTTTTTGGAAAATCAAGCCAAGGAACCCTAATGGCCCAGTGGTTAAGAGCTCAGCTGTTAATTGAAAGTTCGGCAGTTCAAATCTACTAGCCACTCAGGGAAACAGTGTGGCAGTCTGTGTCTGTAAAGATCACAGCTTGTAAACCCTATGGGTCAGTTCTACTCTATCCTATAGGCAGAGGCGGATTATCCAATAGGCAAGGTAAGTATGGTGTTTTCCTTGCCTGCTGGATAATCCACCCCTGCATACAGGACAGAGTAATAAAACTCATGCGAAATTGCTACAGATTAATAAGTACGCACAAGTACATCCATGCTTACGTTGCTTATTGGGTAATTCACTCCTTCTTATAGTCAGAATTGACTTAACTGCAATGACTTTGGTTTTGGTTATAATGTTGTTGTTAGGTGCCATCAAGTCAGTTCCGACTCATAGTGACCCTATGAACAACAGAATGAAACACTGTCCAGTCCTGCACCATCCTTACAATCAGTGTTATGCTTGAGCTCATCGTTGCAGCCACTGTGGCAATCCACCTCACTGAGGGTCTTCCTCTTTTCCTCTGACCCCGTACTCTGCCAAGCATGATGTCCCTCTCCAGGGACTGATCCCTCCTTGGTTATAATACCAAGCCAAAATTAATTTTCTTGATCATGATCAAGAAAATCATATAATGGTTAGATAATCATTTTTGCTATGATTACAAAGATACACTTGATTTTATTAATTTTGCAATTCAAACTTTTTCACATCTTAGTATGTTAGAAATTTGGATGCACAATAATGGTATGAATCACAGCCAATGGTAACTTAGATTTGATAACAATGTGTTATCAAAACCAGGAAAAAAGATCATTGGTATTTCAATGCATAAGCTTAATTTCATAAGTATTTCACTACTAATTGTTGAATATATTTTTGCAAAAGAGGGTATAGTTATGATAAGCAGTGATGACTTGGCAATGCTTTTTTAGAAAACAAGGTAGTTTTCTAAAAATAAGAAAATAGAGTATGAAGCAGTATATAAAGTGTTCAAGGATACCTGTACTTGAATTTATTATGTAGATAGATGAAAGCCATTATAATCATTTCCACTTCCATGGATATACAGATGATGTGATATTCCAGAACCTTAATCTATCACCTATAAAGGGCATTTTAAATTCTAGTTTGAGTAACATACATTTACGTTAAAAATCACCAAAAATTAATATACCATGGACTGTTTATCCTCTGAATGACTTGCTGTAAGTGGAAAAGCTTCTGACATATTTTTCATCTTCAGAGACTTTTGAAATTCTTCTCCTGAATCAGAATTGTTTCCCATTTAGCCCAGAAGGTTCAAGTAGGTAGAGGTGCATAATATCCTTTTTTGTCACTTTTCTAGCTATGGTTTCCATTCACACGTGTTTATAATAAATGAGTTAGGTCGGTTAAGTAGTTCGGTGATCGGACTGGGAATGTGTGTTTCTTATCTCTTTCATTCTATTCTACATACAACTTTACAGGGAAAGGCACAGAGGTCAATACTCTGTATTTACTGTTTATTAAAATAGGAATTTTAGTGGTGTTAAGTCTTAACGGTGTCATTGAAGGGCTTTCTAGATTTGTATATGCCCTTTTACACTATGTAATGGCAAATAAATGGCTTGATATATCTTACTCTCCCCTAATAGAAAATACTTACATAATGATTAATATGTGCAATATGTAATTTCAAGCACTTGGTAATTATTTACACTTTAAATAATTCTATAAAGTAGGTACTGTTAAGACCCTCATTTACGCAAAGAAAAATGTGGATGGACAGGTGAAGTAACTTTTCCAAAGTATCACAGCTAAAGAGGGAAGGAGCCACCCTTTCATAGACAAATGGTCTAACCCTGAATCCATATTCTTAGCCTGATATGAAGTCTTATAGTGGTATAGATATTACCTCCCTGTTATTATTGTTGTTAAGTGCCATCCAGTCAGTTCTGACTCATAGTAACCCTATGTACAACAGAATGAAACACTGCTCACTCCTGTGCCATCCTCATAATCATTGTTATGCTTGAGCCCATTGTTGCCACCATTGCATCAATCCATCTCATTGAGGGTCTTCCTCTTTTTAGCTGACCCTCTACTTTATCCAGCATGATGTCCTTCTCCAGGGACTGATCCCTCCTGATAAGGTGTCCAAAGTATGTGAGACGCAGTCTCAAAATCCTTGCTTCTAAGGAGAATTGTGGCTGTGCTTACCCCAAGACAGATTTGTTCCTTCTTCTGGCAGTCCATGATATATTCAATATTCTTTACCAACACACAATTCAAAGGCATCAATTCTTCTTCAGTCTCCCTTATTCATTGCCCGGCTTTCTCATGCATATGAGGTGATTGAAAACACTATGGCTTGAGTCAGGGGCACCTTAGTCTTCAAGGTGAAATTTTTACTTTTCAACACTTTAAAGAGGTCTTTTGCATCAGATTTGCACAATGCAATGTGTCTTTTGATTTCTTGACTGCTGCTTCCATGGATGTTGATTATGGATCCAAGTAAAATGAAATCCTTGACAACTTCCATCTTTTCTCTGTTTATCGTGATGTTGCTTATTGGTCCAGTTGTAAGGACTTTTGTTTTCTTTATGTTGAGGTGTAATCCATACTGAAAGCAGTGGTCTTTGATCTTTATCAGTAAGTGCTCCAAGTCTTCACTTTTAGCAAGCAAGGCTCTGTCATTAGCATAACACAGATTGTTAATAAGTCTTCCTCCAACCTTGATGTTCCCATCCTTTTTCAGAGTCCAGCTTCTTGTATTATTTGCTCAGCATACAGATTGAATAGATATGGTGAAACCCTTACACACACCTTTCCTGACTTTAAACCATGCAGTATCCCCTTGTTCTGTTAGAACAACTGCCTCTTAAACTATGTACAAGTTCCTCATGAGCACAATTAAGTGTTCTGGAATTCGAATTCTTTGCAATGTTATTCATAATTTATTATGATCCACACAGTGGAATGCCTTTTTGTATTCAATAAATCACAGGTAAACATCTTTTTGGTATTCTCTGCTTTCAGCCAGGGTCCTTCTGACATCAGCAATGAGGTCTCTGGTTCTATGTCCTCTTCTGAATCCAGCTTAAATTTCTGGCAGTTCCCAGTTGATATCCTGCAGTAGCTTTTTTTGAATGATCTTCAGCAAAATTTTGCTTGTGTTCAGTATTGATGATACAGTTTGATAATTTCCACATTTGGTGGAATCACCTTGCTTGGAAATAGGCATAAATATGGATCTCTTCCAGTTGGTTGGCCAGGTGTCTGTCTTCCAATTTTCTTGGCATAGACAAGTGAGCACTTCCAGTGCCGCATCCATTTGTTGAAATGTCTCAGTTGGTATTCTGTCAATTCCTGGAGCCTTGTTTTTGCCGATGCCTTCAGTGCAGCTTGGACTTCTTCCTTCAGTACCATTGGTTCCTGATCATATGCTACCTCCTAAAATGGTTGAACACTGGCCATTTCTTTTTGATATAGTGACTCTGTGTATTCCTTCCATCTTTTATTGATGCTTCCTGTGTCATTTAATATTTCCCTCGTAGAATCCCTCGCTACTGCAACTCAAGGCTTGATTTTTTTTCTTCAGTTCTTTCAGCTTGAGAAATGCTGAGCATGTTCTTCTATCTCCAGGTCTTTGCACATGTCATTATAATACATTATTTTGTCTTCTCAAGCCACGCTTTGAAATCTTCTATTCAGCTCTCTTACCTCAGCTGAAACCTGTCCACCATGGGTGACTCTGCTGGTATCTGAACACTGGTGGCATAGCTTCCAGTCACAGCAACATGCAAGTCCCCACAGTACGACAGGTGAGTGGGGGATTATCTCCCTAAAACCAAACCAAACCAAACCTACTGCCATTGAGTCGATTTCGACTCATAGCAACCCTACAGGACAGAGTGGAACTGCCTGATACAGTTTCCAAGGAGAGCCTGGTGGATTTGAATTGCCGAACTCTTGGTTAGCAGCTGCAGCACTTAAACTCTATGCCACCAGGGTTTCCATTATCTCCCTAGGTACTGTAATTCATTCTTCACAGAGAGTTTCTTTGTTTAAATTTGAATGCCAAGTGTATATAATGCCAATCCTTATTATTCAGGGATTCCATTGCAAATTTGCCTAAGAGATAAAATTTATTTGTAACTCCAAATGAATACTTGCAGCACTTTCATGAACATTCTCAGACATGCACAGAGTAGTGAAAAATGTGAGTTGCCCAATGCACATGTTCCCTGCTGAGAATGAACAAAGGCACTCTGTCCATGAAAAAACAGCATGGAGGCCATGACTGACCTCCTCTAACTTCACAAATGAAAAAGAGAATCGAGATCAACAGCCCAAGGTTGATTCCTATGAGGTGGGCAATAGACATGCCTCCTCTCTGCATCATCTTTACCAATCCTGGCACCAACCGTCCCTCCCACCTCATTCTCTACTTCTTTGCTGGGTTTGATAATTCATTGCAATGGCCACACAGAACTCACAGACCATACTCACTATTATGAGATTTATTAGGGAAGTAACAGGCTACAATTCAGGCTCAGGAACACTCAGGATACAGTTCTTCCATCAGGGCAGCTTCTTCCCAGCCATTCTCTCAGGCATGCCTTTCACTGGCCCTCAGTCTCTGCCCAAAGGCACTCATCTTTCTTACTCCTTTGGCTGGGATGCTTACTGTACTGTCTCCTGTGGGTCTCTCCTGCATGTCTTTCCTGCCAGTCTGTCCTTCCTCACTAGTGGTAGGCTCTTTTTCTTCCTATCTCTGGGATGGCTCATTTTAACCCCAGCAGGAGGGCAAAACTAACCAATCCCTTTGGTGGTCCACAAATGCCTGGTCACATAGTCTCACCCAATCACTGGGGTGGGAGTTAAAAGACCATAGCTATAAGGGCAATATTAAGTAATTCATTACACCTCAGCCCTCTTGTTTCAGTTCTCATACTGTAAACAAACATCTTTTTGTGGTCTACTTAGTGCCACTTTTTTTTTTTTTTTTTGCGTTTTTTTGGTGATTTCACTGTTTAAAGTGACCGCTAAGCATACTGCTGGAGTTCTATCTAGTGTTCCTAAGCCCAAGAAGGCTGTAATTTGCCTTACAGGGGAAATATACATGTGGATTAACTCCACTTAAGTGTGCTGTTGGCCATGAGGTCAACGTTAATGAATCAGCCATATATATAAGGTGTTTTTAAACAGAAACACACATAAAGCAAGGCTACGTATCTTCGATTGATTGACGAAAATATTGTGACTAGAAGATCATACAATTCTAATCCTGTGTTTTCCCTAGGAACAGTGGTTTAATCTCCATTAATTCAGTGTTGTTGGTGACTTTCTAGAAAATAGCTACCATGAATAATGAGCATCCAGCATATAATATGCCAAACATGTGAAAACCCAGTGCCAGTTGGGTACAACGCTGTTTTCCCTAAAATATTGGTCTTAAAAGATTTGTCATTAGAGTATCCTGTTAGTTCATAGTTTTCCCACTTACATCCTCAACCATTGAAAACTAGTGCAACACATTACTAGACATTCTAAGGTTTAAGCCTTAGAGCAACATGCCATAACTCATTCTTCAATGAGAACTCTCCCACATCGTCCTGCATTGAATATGTTTGGCAGTATGTGTTACTGGGCTCTGACCTCTCCTCTCACTGTTTATATCATGTTCTAAAGAACATTTATAACATATAATCACTGACAGCTTATACCCAAGTGATATTGGACATGGGAATTAAAATGCAGGTTTTACTACACAATGCATCTTTGGGGATATAGTGAAGAAAGACAGGTTAAAGATCAGCTAGTGATTTTTTTTTTTTTTTTTTAGTGATTAGGATTTGGGAGAAGTCCTTTGATATAAAAATGAATTCATTACAAGTATCAGGTACAATCTAGGAGAAATGATGTAATTGTGTACACAACTGTATAAATAGAAACCGGTGGGCACTATGGTTAAGGATATAACATCTCCTTTGGGGATCTGAAGATAATTGAAGGGTATTTTCCATGATTTATAAAATTTCCCATTTCTAAAAAGATATGCCCCCTCCAACAGAATACATCTACATTGAATAATGAGTATGAGTCTGAAGCAATCTCATGGGTTCACTTAGGGTCAAATTTGAGATTAAATTGGTCCCACAGATTTGGGGAGAAGTAGGAATATATGTGTGCTTAAGATAGAGGGACAAGGGGAATAATGTGCCGATGAAATGGAAATGGATATGAAAATGTACCACTTTATGGAAAATATATCAGAGAACTAAATTTTAAGATGCCGAATTTTAGACATTAGTATTTATAAACTCAGCATGTATTGCCCTGTGTGCATGTTTATATTGTAGTTACTTGTGTTAAACTTAATTTCAATTAGCACATTTACTCTGCCATTATTTAGTTGGTAATAATGATTTATCTTTCATCCTTTTGCACTATATCCTGCTTAACTCCTATCTTAATGTTCCCCATTTCCTGTATTACAAAAATGATTTACTCCTTAATTTATGATGTTAAACCTTTCTTTGCTAACTTCCACATATTAATATAATTTGTGAAGCTCTATTAAGATTGTGAGCATTTAGGAGTTAAATGAGAACACTTTGATTAGTGTGCTCTTCTCTAGTACAGTATAGAAGGAATGGGTAAAATACCAGGATAGAAAGAAGAAATGCAAAGGAAGAAAGCTGTACTTTTAAAAATAAGTTTTACAGATGATTTTATTCCTCATGCTTAGAACCAATCTCTCTCTCTTTTTTTTTTCTGCATACTTTGGCTTTTCTGTGATTTATAATTTAAGATAACACCAGCACTTCTCAACGGAGTTACAACTTTATTACACTGTACTGCAAACAATTCTATTATTATCAATGACAGTCATATATTGAAACAGAAATATGGTACCATATTCCAGACAGACATATTTGGTGTTTGGTGTTTGATACTGTTTTAATTTTGCTCAATCACCGTTATCTGACAATGTGTAATGTATTTGGAAAAAAACGTCAAGGAGAAAAGAAAATATGATATATCTCTAAATGATGACAAGCTTCATCACTTACTGTTATACATGTAAGGAAACAATCATTTCTCACTGAAAGAAAAAGAATATCTATTATTTTGAAATCATCTTGGGGGACATGCTTAAAAAATTTTAATTTGATTAATGTAATAACTCAAAAAGTTTGGTTATCTAAAAATGCACATATGTAAGCACCTAAACTATCTATATTTTAAAGTAAAAGACAATGTATTTTGAAAATATTTTGGATAATATTAAGTGTGGAGTCATACTGACTAACTTTGTATTATGATTTTACCATCAAGTTGTTATGCAAAATAAGGAAACCACTTAAATTGGTATATGTAAAGCAATGAATACATTTTGGTATTAGTATTTTTACACATAATAATGACTACTTATGTAAATAGTTCATTTCATTTATTTATTATTTTTAAATTGTTAAAATTTTTTTTAATGTAGAATAACAAGGCAACTCTAAACAAGAAAATTATTTTGATATCGAAATTGTCAGAAGTTATTAAGATAAGAGTAATTATCAGCTTGGGATTGTAAAGGTGAATATTAGAAGGATTAATAGTAAGCTTTAATATTTGTAAATAATAGTTTATGCCCTCCAAGGAGATATATATATATATGCAATGGACAATACTGAGCATATTAAAGTGACTGGGGATGGGTAACTTCATGCATATCAAGGGTATATACATATTCAAGGGAATATATTACATATGTTGAATGTCTAGGTGTAAGAGAAGGAGGGAAATGAGGGTTGAATCTGCAGGCATTAGGATTTTATACCATTAATGGAGAACATAATTAGCTTATTTCTTTGTTCCTGAAAAAGTATGTAAGGAGACATAATATGGTTTATATTTTTATACAGAGTTAAAAAATTGGACTCCTTGTTGCCTTATTTGTTAACATATAATATTTTAAAGAATGGTTTAAAGATGTTGAATTGCAGCAATTGATATATTTTACATATTCTCAAAGCAAATAATTGCTCCTTAGAAGTTTCAAAACTTATTTAAAGGGAAGTTATAATGGAAAGTTTTTATTCCAGCCATTATTAAGTAGCTGAAATTAGACTTAAGCTTTTACTGTAAAGAAATGTAAAGTTGAAATAAATGTATGAGACTGGGACAGAATATAAGACAGAGATGTGATCTATGAGGTCAGGGAAACACACAAACCAAACTCCATGTTATCCCAGCTTCTAACTCAAAAAAATTTCAAAATCTCTGTGTGTAAATGGAGCCCACACAGAGTGACATTTCCACTGGGTAGAGAAAAAGAAATTAAAATTTGGAATGGCTCGGGTACTAACATGTAAAGAGTTGAGTACTGGAAGAGAGTTTTTCAGAGAACTATCAAAAATCTGTGTCCTTGAAAAACTGAGAGCTGCCTATGCTCCGAACAACAATGTCATACGCCTAGCAGGGAATAGCTACTAGGGGATCCAGATCTAAGAGATGAACAAAGATTTCATGGTCACAGTGTACAGAGGAGATGATGAAGTCCTAACTGATCCAGAGTAGAAAGACCTTAGTGAACACCCTAAATACTCAGCTGAGACCCAAATTGAGACCTCAGAAATTCTGTGTCTGAAGAGTGATGAACACAACACAGACTAAAAAAAAAACCAGCCACATAGACAAGGTGATTTGCAAGCAACTCAGTTGCCTGTCTAAATAAAACTGAAGACATTTGAAAGAAAGATAAGTAATTCAGAGTCTCTAAACAGTGTCATAAAAAAAAAAAAAATACAATAAACAGGAAAAGGTAAACCAGAACAAACAGAAAAAAATCAATAAAGCTGCACTGATGATACAGATATTGGAATTAAAAATAACTTGTTTAAAATAACTATTATAAATTCTTAGTGGAATCCAAGCAGGATATGTAGACATAAGAAGTAAACTAATACATAATAATTAAATTTCACACACACACACACACACACACACACACACACACACACAAATTAGAGACTTTAAAAGCAGCCAAAGGAAAAAGACTTGTCACATTTAAGAGAACAGTTAAGAATTATAGTTTTTTTTTTTTATAAGAAACAGTGTAAGAAAAGAAATAAGGGATGTCATGAGGGAAAAAGGCCCCAGACTCAAATTTAATCAAAAGAGATTTTTACTAAGGCAAGGCAAAGACAATCATTGCAATGAGGGACCTGCTAGTTTGTACCAGGCTGAAGAGACTACCAGAATTCACTGAATCACAATCGGAGTTTCTTTGTACATGCGATGGAAAATCCCAACTCAATCAGACTGTGATAAGTTATGGGTATATATTTTAATCCCAGATCAACTACAAAAATAAAAATATAAGCACAGTTCAGAAATCCAATAAAAGAAATAAAATCAAATTCTAAAATATGTTCAAATAATCAAAATGAAGGCAGAAAAGGAAAGAAAAATAATAAAATAGAAAACAAATACTGAGATGGTAAAGTTAAATCTAATGATATGAGTAACTTAAATAAATGTAAAAGGATTAACACTCTCAATTTAACAGAAAGATTCTTACATAATAGATAAAAACAAGTAAATGACCATTCAAGCTATATACTAATTGCAGGCAATACTATGGATATATAATGACACAGTGTGAAAAATAAATTAAAAAAAATATTATTTGCAAATTGTAGTCATAAGAAAGATGTGATGCCATAGTAACATTCAACAGACTTCAAGATAAGGAGTACTACCAGAACAAAAGATATAATTTCTGTGCTGATATAATAATTAATATATACGGAATGCATAAAATCATAAATGTGTAGCAACCAATAGCATGATAAGATAGTACATAAATCAAAAATCGAAAGATCTAATGAACAACAGAGAAGCATACAATCATATTTGGAGATATTAAACACTTCTCTTATTAATTGATAGAAAAAGCAGACAAAAATGAATGAAGGATATGTAAGATGAAAATAACCTTATTGACCAATCTGACCAAAATGATACCCTCTACCGATAACAGTATAATCCACATTCCTTTCAAGTACACATGGAATGTTCATCAAAATGGACTACATCCTGGTTCTTTAAACAAATAGTAATACATTACACATGACTGAAATGGGAAACCCTGGTGGCATAGTGGTTAAGTGTTATGGCTGTTAACCAAAAGGTTTGCAGTTCAGATCTTCCAGGCGCTCCTTGGAAACTCTAGGGGGCAGTTCTACTCTGTCCTATAGGGTCGCTGTGAGTCAGAATCGACTCGATGGCAGTGGGTTTGGTTTTTGGGTTTCGACTGAAATAATACAAGGTATGTTATTTGCCCACAAAAATATGAAATTATAAATAAATAAAAATAGATAATTGAGAAAGGCACAAATATTTGGAAAGTAATCATCATACTTCTTAGAAACAACGGGTCAAAACAATGAAGAATAAGAAATATTTTGAATTAAACAATAATGAAGACACAATTGCATAATTTAGCTAGAGTAATTCTTACAGAAAATTTTATATTTTGAAATGATCACATTACAAAGCTAAGAAATAGAAGTTAAAAAGTTAATTAAGTTTTTAGTTCAAAGGCTAGATGATGTAAGAAAAGAAAATTAAAGGCTAAATAAAGTAAAAGAAACAAAAAAAGAGGATAATATTAGTAAAAGTCAACTAAGTTGAATGATACTTCTATGAAAGTATTAATAAAATTGATAAACCCCTAGAATTATTGCCTAAAGAAAATCTCAAATTGCCAATACCAGAAATGAGAAAACAGCCATCAGTAGAGAGCCTATTGATAAAAAGGCATTAGAAGATATATTGATTATGCCAGTATGTTCATTTTAGAAAAAAATAACGTTCTTCAACATCACAAATTACAAAAAGTATATAATAAGAAAACTGTATATAAAAAAGCTTTTAAAAATCATAATTTAATAAGTCCCCACAATGAAAACCTCATGTAGAGAAAGAGTCACTCATGATTTTCAGTATATACACATATGGAAGCCCTGGTGGCGTAGTGGTTAAGAGCTGCCACTGCTAACCATAAAGGTCAGCAGTTAGAATCCACTTGCACTCCTTGGAAACCATATGGGGCAGTTCTACCCTGTCCTATAGGGTCACTATGAGTCGGATCTGACTCAATGGCAACGGGTTTATTTACATATATATATTATTGTGCTTTAGGTGAAAATGTACAGCTTAATTTAAATTTACAGCTCAATTTAATTTCTCATTCAAAAATTTATACATATATTGTTTTGTGACATTGGATGCAATTCCCACAATGTGACAGCATGCTCCTCCTTTCCACCCTGGATTCCCTGTGTCCATTCATACAGTTCATGTCTTTTCCTGTCTTCTAGTCCTGCTTTTGGACAGGATCTGCCATTTGATCTCGTATATTTGATTGAACTAAGAAGCACATACCTCAGTTGCACTTTTTTGTTGTTGTTTTATAGGCCTGTCCAATTGTTGTCTGGAAAGTAGAATTCAGGAATGGCTTCAGTTCTGGGTCAGTAGAGTATCTGGGGGCCATAGTTTTGGGAGTCCCTCCAGTCTCTGTCAGACTTGTAAGTCTGGTCTTTCCATTTGAATTTGAATTCTGTTCTACATTTTTCTTCTGCTTAATCTGGGACTCTCTGCTGCAATCCCTGTCAGAGAGGTCTTTGGTGGTAGCTGGGCACCATCTACTTCTTCTGGTCTCAGGCTGGTGGCGTCTCTGATTCACTTGGTCGTTTAGTCTTTTGGGCTAATATTTTCCCTGTGTCTTTAGTTTTCTTCATTCTTCTATGCTCCAGGTGGGATGTCACCAATAGATGTATCTTAGATGGCCACTCTCAATCTTGTAAGACCCTCATTTCTCTAGGGTATATTCCTGGGAGTGGATTGCTGGATCACATAGTATTTCTATTTCTACCTTTTTAAGGAAGTGCCATATCATTTTCCAAAGTGGTTGTACCATTTTGCATTCCTACCAGTAAGAGTTACAGTCTCCCCATGACCTCTCCAATATTTGTTATTTTGTGTTTTTTGAATCAGTGCCAGTACTGTTAAGGTGAGAGGCATCTCAATATAGTTTTGATTTGCATTTCTCTAATGGTTAATGGCCAGTAATAACCTTATGAATAGCAGCAGAACATTGTCTGATATAGTGTTGGAAAATGAGCCCCTCATGTTGGAAGTCACTCAAAATATAACTGGGGAAGAGCTGCCTTCTCATATTAGAGTTGACTTTAATGATGTGGATGGAATCAAGCTTTTGGAACCTTCATTTGCTGTTGTGGCTCAACTCAAAATGAGAAGAAACAGCTGCAAGTATCCATATATAATTGGAACATGGACTGAACAAAGTATGAATCTAGGAAAACTGGAAGTCATCAAAAATGAGATGTGACATATAAAGCTCAATATTCTAGGCATTAGTGAGATGAAATGGACTGGTAGTGACCATTTTGAATCAGATAATCATAAAAATATGATCTACTATACTGGGAATGACAAACTGAAGAGGAATGGTGTATGTTCATCATCAAAAAAAACATTTCAAGATCTCTTCTCAAGTACAATGCTGTCTGTGATAGGTGATATCCATACACCTACAGGAAGACCAGTTAATATGATTATTCAAATTTATGCACCAACCACTAAGGTCAAAGATGGAGAAATTGAAGACTTTTACCACCTACTACAGTCTGAAATTGATCAAAGATGCATTGGTAATTGCCGGCAATTGGAATGTGAAAACTCAAACAAAGAAGAAGGATTGGTAGTGAGAAAATACGGCCCTGGTGATAGAAAGGACTCTGGAGATCATATGATAGTGTTTTGCAAGACCAATGACTTCTTCATTGCAAATACTTTTTTCAACAACATAAATGGTGACTATACATGTGGACCTCACCAGATGGCATACACAGGAATCAAATCAACTACATCTGTGGAAAGAGATGATGGAAAAGATCGATATCATCAGACAGAACAAGGCCGGGGCCAAGACTGCAGAACAGACCATCGATTGCTCATATTCAAGTTCAAGTTAAAGAAAATTAGAACAAGTCCACAAGTGCCAAGGCATGACCTTGAGTATATGTTAAAGTGAAAGGAAGAAATGCTGAAGTTAAAAGAGCTGAAAAGATTTCAAAGGGTGGTTCAGGAAGACAAAGTAAAGTATTATAATGAAATGTGCAAAAACCTGGAGATAGAAAACCAAAAGGGAAGAACATGCTCAGCATTTCTTAAGCTGAAAGAACTAAAGGAAAAATTTCAAGCCTTGAGTTGCAATATTGAAGGATTCTACAGAGAAAATATTAAAAGATGCAGGAAGCATCAAAAGAAGATGGAAGGAATATGCAAAGTTACTGTACTGAAAAATATTGGTCAACATTCAACCATTTCAGGAGGTAGCATATAATCAGGAATTGATGGTACTGAACAAAGAGGTCCAAGCTGCACTGAAACCACTGTCAAAAAATAAGGCTTCCAGAATTCACTGAATACCAATTAAGGTGTTTCGAAAAACAGATGCAGTGGTGTAACTGCTCACTCGTTTGTGCCAAGAAATTTGGAAGACAGCTCCCTGTCCAACCGATTGAAAGAGAGCCATATTTGTGCCCATTCCAAAGAAAGGTGATTCAACAGAATGTGGAAACTATCAAACAATATCATTAATATCACACACAAGTAAAACTGTGCTGAAGATCATTCAAAAGCCTTTGCAGCAGTACATGGACAGGGAACTGCCAGAAATTCAAGCTAAATTCAGAAAAGGACTTGGATGAACAAGTATCATTGCTGATGTCAAGTGGATCCTGGCTGAAAGCAAAGTTTACCTGTGTTTTGTTGACTATGCAAAGGTATTTCACTGTGTGGATCATAACAAATTATGGGAAACATTGCAAAGAACACTTAATTGTGCTCATGAGGAAACTGTCCAGAGACCAAGAGGCAGTTGTTGGAAGAGAACAAAGGGATACTCTGTGTTTTAATGTTAAGAAAGATGTGCATCAGAGTTGTATCCTTTCACCATAGTTACTCAATCTCTATGCGAAGCAAATAATTTGAGAAGCTAAACTACATGAAGAACTTGGCATCAGGATTGTAAGAAGACCTATTAACAACCTGCAATATACAGATGACACAACCTTGCTTGCTGAAAGTGAAGAGGGCTTGAAGCACTTACTGATGAACATCAAAGACCATAGCCTTCAGTATGGATTACACCTCAACATAAAGAAAACAAAAATCCTCAAAACTGGACCGATAAGCAACATCATGAAAAATAGAGAAAAAATCGAAGTTGTGAAGGATTTCATTTTACTTGGATCCACAATCAACCCCCATGGAAGCAGTAGTCAAGAAATCAAAGGATGCATTACATTGGGCAAATCTGCTGCAAAAGATCTCTTTAAAGTGTTAAGAGGAGCCCTGGTGGCATAGTGGTTAAGAGCTCGGCTGCTAACCCAAAGGTCTACAGTTCGAATCCATCATCTGCTCCTTGGAAACTCTATGGGGCAGTTCTACTCTATCTTATAGGGTTACTATGGGTTGGAATTGAGTGGAGGGCAATGGGTAAAGTGTGAAAAAGCAAAGATATCACTTTAAGGACTAAGATGCGCTTGACCCAAGCCATGGTGTTTTCAATCACCCCATTTGCATGTGATGGCTGGATAATGAATAAGGAAGACTGAAGAAGAATTGAATATACCACGGACAGTCAGAAGAACAAATAAACATGTCTTGGAAGTAGTACAGCCAGAACGCTCATTAGAAGCAAGGATATGAGAGTTCATCTCATACTTTTGACACATTATAAGGAGGGACCAGTTTCTGGAAAAGGACATTATGTTGGGTAAAGTACAGGGTCTGCAAAAACAAGGAAGATTTTCAAGGAGATGGACTGACTCAGTGGCTACAACAATGGGCTCAAGCATAACAAGAATTGTGAGGATGGTGCAGGACTAGACAGCATTTCATTTTTACTGTAGGGTCACATGAGTTGGAAATGCCTCGATGGCACCTACAAACAACAACAACAATGGCTAATTATTGGGAGCATTTCCTCACATGTTTTTTAGCTGCCTGAGTGTCTTCTTTGGTGAAGTGTCTGTTCATTTCTTTTGCCCATTTTTAATTGCATTGTTCGTCTTTTTGTTGTTGATGTGTTGCAGTATCTTGTAGATTTTAGAGAATAAACCCTTGTCTGATATTTTTTCCCAGTCCTAAGTTCTTTTTTTACTTTTTTGTCAAAGTCTTTTGACGAGCATAAGTGTGTTTTTGTTTTGTTTTGATGCATTCAGGTAGGCTACGTTTGTGTAGTACTTTGGTTCTTGGTGTCATTGAAGCTCTCACATTCTGTCTCTATACGGTCAGAGCAGCTACCAGGTGCATGAGCCTGGGAGTCTGTTCACTGTGCTTGTGGGGGGTGCAGTTGTTCAGGGCACAGGTGTGCAGGTCATTGGTTACCAAATATGTGGTGTGGAGACTTTCCTCTACAGCCCTAGGCAGCGAGGTTTGTGTTGGGGTGTTCAGAACAGGCACAAGTCTCTGGTTGTAGTGGGGGTGACATGTGGGGCAAGGCAGGGGGTTGTTGGCTGTCCACAGGTGCCCAGATGGAGAGTGTGTCCTAGTACACTAGATCCCCTGGACTGCTGTGAGTTCCCCACTTAGGGGGCATGGTGTTGTTGAGTGCTGCAGCACTAGTGTCAAAGCAGGCTGGGTATAAGTGAGGGAAAGGGAGTCCTTTGTGGCTCTGGATCTCTGATGGGTGGCAGGAGTTATGGTGCCAGTGCATGCAGCAGGTTGGGAGCTTGCACTTAACTTTCACAGTCCTGGTGCTGCTCCTGTTTGCTTCTGGAGGTGCATGCAAATTTGTTGCTGCTGGGCTGCACCAGTGGTGTGGTCCTTGGCTTCGAATGTTGCTGCTTGCCTCAGCCTGTGTGTGCTGTGCAGACTCAGCTAGCAGGACCCAAGTAATCCCACAATATGTAGTTTCTCATTTCTACTGCCCTTGAATTGTCTCTCCTTCCATCTGCTGTTTGGTCTGATTCTTCAGCTTTGTCTTTGATAATTAGGGTTCCAAAATTGTCATATATAGTCAATTTACTTCTTTTTGGGGGTCTTTGTTGTAATAGGGACACCAGGAAACATCTGATTACTCTGCCATATTGGCCTGTTCCTCCACAACATATTTTTTGAAAATACCAATTTTTAGAAACTTTTTAGAGAATTAAGAAAAAAGGAAACATATTTAATGAGGCCAATATAAATCTGTAATAAATACTTGATGAGGGCATTCTAACAGATGAAAAGTACAGAATGACCCTCATAAACATATCATGACCACATGAAATTTATCTCAGGAATGCAAATGTGGATTAACCTTCAGAAATCAATTCATAGAATTAATATATCAAGAAATTTAATAATATATGCTTATTTGATTATCAAAAAGAGGCAGAAAAAACACTTGATGGTATTAAAATGACTTGTGGTAAAAATTCTCATCAAACTACCATCAGAAAGAAACTTTCTGAATTTGAAAAAAAAGATATTCATGAAAACATCCATAGCTATCATCAAAATTAAAAGTGAAATATCAAGTATTTTCCCTTAAAATTAAGGATTAAGGTACAAAGATATTCATTCTTACCGCTTTGATTTAATATTGTACTTCAGATCTTAGCTGGTGCTAAATGTTAAAGAGACAAAAAGATTGAAAAGAAAGAAGTAAAATATTCTCTATACACAGATACCATGATGCTTTACATAGAAAGTCTAAAGTAATATAGAAGTAAACTACTAGAACTAATCAATAAATCTGTTAAGATCATGGAACACAAAGTCAGTTCACAAAAATACACATATCAGACATGTTGGTAAGTGAAATTAGGGAAAAAATAAAATTTATAATGTTGTTGACAAGCATCAAATATCTGGGAATAGACTTAATGAAGCATATGCTAGATGACTATATCGAATATTATAAAACATCCTGAAGAAATTAAAGAAGATTCCCAAAATGGAGATATACCATCTTTACATTTGCAAAAATCATTTATTAAGGTGGTCCCTGCAAACTGTTCTATAGATCCATACAATCCCATTCAAAATTCCCATTTTTTCTTTTTATAATTTGCAAAGTTTGTCAAATTCATATGATATACTAAAAATCTATGTTGTTAGGTGCTGTTGAGTTGGTTCTGGTTAATAGCGACCCTATACATCCCAAGATAATTTTGAAAATAAAAAAGTCAAAATAATAATAACAATGATATGAATATGTTATCAAACAAACACACAAAAAACTAAACTCCTTGCAATCAAGTTGCTTCTGACTCATAGCAACCCTACAGGACAGAGTAGAACTGCCCTAAAGAGTTTCCAAGGAGCACGTGGTGGATTCCAACTGCTGACCTTTCGGTTGGCAGCATAACACTTAGCCACTACGCCATCACGGTAAAAATATGATATCGGTGAAGTAGAGACAAATAGATTCATGCATATATGGTCAATTGACCCACAATAGGCCAAAAGACAGAATGGGCAAAAATCTTTTCAATAAAAGTGGTAGTACATTTGGATATCTGTATGGAAATAAATAAACTTTGACATCTGTTTTAAAATAGAAAAAGATTATTTCAAGACATTCCATAAAGTTAAATAAGAAAGTTAAACCTGTAAAGTTTAGAGAGAAAGCATAAATATTTAGGAAGAAAACATATATATTTCTTAGGATACAAAAAGCACTAAACAATTTAAACTTTATGTAAAGTAAAATATTTAGCTTATCAGAAGTGACCATTAAGGAATGAAAAGACTAATTTGAGAAGTATTTGAAATACGTATATTGATTTGTATTATAATCTATAAATCCTAAAATTAATAATTAAAAAGATAAACTAAACAACTTAAAAAAAAAGTAAAAGCATTTAAACACAAACTTCATAAAATAAAATATTGGAGTTGCCAACAAACTTAGAAAAGATTCTCACTATACCTTCTCATAAGAGAAATGTATATTAAAAACAAAATGAGATAATGTTTAACATTCACTAGAATGGTAAAAATACAAAAGACTAATAATACCACATGTTAGCAAGGAAGGAAGAAGAACGCTGGTGAACGTATAAAATGGCACAATAAATTTAAAAGCTTGGTGACACTTCCTAGTAAAGTGAAACAAGTATCATATGGCATAGTAATTTATCTTGCTGGCATACACCAAAGAAAAATTAACATATGTGTCCTTAAAAAAAAAAATGGGCAAGAATGTTTATAGTTTTATTCATAACAACTAAGTACTAGAAGCTCATCAATAGGAGAATAGATAAATTAAGATTTATTTATACAATGACATATCCCTGTTGCAACAAAACTGGTTGCAGCTGTATATCAACGGGGAACTGCAAGAAATTCAAACCTAATTCAGAAGAGGAATGGGGACCAGGGATATCATTGTAGATGTCAGATGGATGTTGGCTGAAAGCAGAGAATATCAGAAAGATGTTTACCTCTGTTTTATTGACTAAGCAAAGGCATTTGACTAGGTGAATCATAAATTATGGATAACATTGTGAAGAATGAGAATTCCAGAACACTTAATTGTGCTCATGCAAAACTCGTACATAGACCAAAAAGCAGTCATTTGAAAAGAACGAGTGAATACTGAGTATTTGAAAATCAGGAAAGGTGTCCGGCAGGGTTGTATTCTTTCACCATACTTATTCAGTCTGCATGCTGAGCAAATAATTGGAGAAGAAGGACTATATGAAGAATGCTGTGTCAGGATTGGAGGAAGTCTCATTAACAACCTGTGGTATGCAGATGACACAACTTTGCTTGCTGAAAGTGAAGAGGACTTGAAGCACTTATTGATCAAAAACTACAGCCTTCAGTGTGAATTACACCTCAATATAAGGAAAACAAAAATCCTCACAACTAGAGCAATAAGCAACATCACGATAAATGGAAAAAATACTGAAGTTGTCAGGGATTTCGTTTTACTTGGATACACAATCAACACTTATGGAAGCAACAGTCAAGAAGTCAAATGACATACAGCATTGGGCAATCTGCTGTAAAAATCCTCTCTAAAGTGTTAAAAAGCAAAAATGTCACCTTGTGGACTCAGGCGCTCTTGACCTAAGCCAGAGTATTTTAAATATGCATGTGAAAGCTGGACAATGAACAACATAACTGAAGAAGAATTAAAGGCTTTGAATTATGGTGTTGGCGAAGAACATTGACTATACCTCGGACTTCCAGAAGGAACAAATCTGTCTTGGAGGAAGTACAGCCAAAATGCTCCTTAGAAGCTAGGATGGCAAGACTTTGTCTCACCTACTTTGGACATGTTATCAAAAGGGACCAGTCCCTGGAGAAATTCCTTGGTAAAGTAGGTCAGGGAAAAAGAGGGAAACCTTCAAAGAGATGGATTGACACAGTGGCTGCAACAATGGGCTCAAACATAGCAACGATGGTGAGGATGGCACAGGATGGCAGTGTTTCCTTCTGTTGTTCGTAGGGTCACTATCAGTTGGAACTGACAGGAAGGTGTCTAACAGCAAGTACTGAAAGCTCTTCAATAGGAGAATGGATAAAAGTTTTTACTTTATTTATACAATGATATACCCCTGTTGCTGTTTAGTCAATCCCTTCTCATAGCAACTGTAGAGGACAGATTAGAACTGCCCCATAGGGTTTCCAAGGCTATAATCTTTACAGAAGCAGACTACCACATTTTTCTTTCAAGGAACTGCTTGCTGGTGGGTTTGAACTGTCGACTTTTCAGTTAGCAGCCAAGCATTTAACCACTGCACCACCAAAAAAAACCAATCAAACCCATTGCTGTAGAGTTGATTCTGACTCATAGCAACCCTACAGGACAGACTAGAACTGCCCCATATGTTTTCCATGGATTGACTGGTAGATTTGAACAGCCAACATTTTGGTTAGCAGCTAAACTTTTAACCACTGTATCATCAGGGCTCCTTTGATACAATGACATAATACTCATTAATTTATTAAAACAAACAAACAAAAAAACTACTGATATATACAACATGAATTAAACTTCTGATACATGGATAAAAGCACTGATAAGATGAAGGACAATGGATTAATTTTAATAAATTTTATGCTGAGGAAAATAAGACATAAAAGTGCACATACTTTATGATTTCATATATATGAAGTGGAAAATGAATTTCTGTTATAGATGTTAATATAGTGGTTGTTTTTAGGGGTGTTTTCTGAGAAAAGGCCTAAGGGAACTTTCTGAGATGCTGAGAAAAGCAATACATCTGCCTCTATGATTAAACAGGAGACTACAGTCAACACATTTATTGAAAAGTATACTTAATTTCATGTATCTTACAAAAAGTATACCTTAACAAAGTACTACCCCTGGAAATGTGTAATAACAGAAAGAAGTGAAAAGATATAAGTGTAAATTTTTAATGAGTACATTTAGTTTAGATTCAGGAAGATAACAACTGAAGGCTGGGACAAACAGGTTCTTACATAGATGGCATTGGTTCAAATAAACACTGGGTCATTTATCTTCTTTAATGCAGTTTTATAGAAAATATGAATAATAATCAAACTTTCTTCATAGGTTGTTAGAAAATAATTATTTAGGTAGGTGGTTAGAACCTACCAGCCACTCCTCCAGGGAGAAAGATGTGGCAATCTCCTTCCATAAGGATTACATCCTGACACCAAGCAAATAATAAGCATTGAATATATTTTAATAAGATAAATTTAAGTAGACATAATTGGTTGTATTTCTAATGACTTATGACATGGTAAATTTTTTGGACTCACCATTATAGCAAGGTTATTTTTCAAGCAAATTTGATTTTAAACTGCCATTATATGGCTCATTACCCCAAATGATAGTGGCCCCTAGCTATATAATTTGCTTATGAAATGTGTTTTGAAAGAAAGGACACTAAAAACATTTATCTTATTATTGGTTTATTTGTATCATTATAAATATAAATAGGTATATGATTTCAAAATATTGTGACAAATATTTCATTCCTATTAAAATATAACAAATAACCAGAGAGGAAGTTACCGTAAAAGGCTTGTGTTTTCAGCTACTGAAAGTCAACTTTTAGATCATGGCTATAACTTTAAATATTTAAGAATTTTTGCTAAACAATAATTAAAATCCATTTTAAGTGTTATGTTTAAAAATACATGTGTTTGTAGCTTCTGCTTCTGGCCAAGATGGAGAAATAGAGACTGGATTTATCCTCCTGCCTAAAACAACTAACTGCACAAAATATGTGGAGCAATATTTTTCAGACATTGGATATCAGCAGTGCAGGAAATACATATGACATGAGCACAATCATTGGTTCAGTATACTGCATAAAGATAGTTTGGGGCCCATAGCACAGAGAAGAGGAGCCTAGAGGGTGCCAGCAGTCTCTCTAATTTGAGAAGTAGCTAAGTATCCACGCAAATAAACACAGCTAGAGTAGAGTACTAGGACAGAGTATCAGAGAGAAGGAAGTAGCACAAAGGGAGAAGGAAAGAGAGACATATGAGAAAGAGAGAGAAAGAACACTTCAAAAAGTTGAAGATGAACTCTCTGGAATCTTCATGTTACAGGTGGACCCTGACTTACAATGTATGCTAGTAGCAAGAAACTGCACTTAAGAACATCTTTTTTTTTAATATATACATCTTATAGTTTTTTTTTTTTTAAATTAGTAATATGTACTACATGCAGCCTGTAATTTGCTGATGTTATCATTCTCATGCCAACCCACAAAGACAAATGAAGATCATATTTAAAGATACTGATAATAAAAGCCAGTAATAAAGAAAACTAAAAAAAAAAATTAGGTATTCGACTATGTCAGAGTTGACTTATGAGGGAGTTGTCAAAATCAGGGACTACCTGTATTGTTCTACAAACACGAGTGAGAAAATCCCCAACATAAGGGAAACAACTACACAAAGAAAAAGAAGAAACATTCCTCCAAGCTCATACAGGAAGAGTTTCAGTACCCACCAGTCAATTTGAAAACTACATGATACAGAGGGCATTGGACAGAGAATTCAGAAAAGCATTGCCTCAAATAGACAAAACTAGCTCAAAAATAAATGCAGCTTTGCTCCTACATAAAAAAAACTGAAAATTGAGCTCAAAATATCAATCTATTTCCAACTAAGTTAACTGCATTGCAGAACAAAGATTATTTTAATACATCTGGTGACTCAGTGGTTAAGCACTCAACATCCAATAGTATGGCAGTCTGAACCCACCAGCCACTTTGCAGAAGAAAGATGTGGCAATCAGCTTCTATAAAGATTACAGCCATGAAATCCCTATGGGGCAGTTCTACTCTGTCCTATAGGGTTGCTATGAGTTAGAATTGATTTGATGGCAACAGGCTTAATTTTTTTTTAATTTGTTTTGTTTTATATACGTAATACAATATATAGATGAGAATACTAAAAACAGTTATTAAAATATACTCAGTGTGATAGAGAAGAGAGGAGATTGAATATGTTAAGGAGAAGCATGAAAGATATAAAGAAGATGAAAACCCAAGTTTCATAGATTAAAAAAACTCTGAGGAGGTAGAGTCAACATGGCACTATAAACAGAAGCACCACGCTGTCTCTCCACAGCAAAGACTAGAAAAACTAAGTAAAACAGAGACAAACATCCATCCTGGAACCCTAAGTGTCAAATAAAGAGATAAACAGCTCAACTAAGCACCATGTGGAATAAGAAATTGACAGAGAACAGAGAATGAGGAGGGATACCAGTGGAGGTTTCCCTATCAGCTAACACAGCATGAATATGCCATCTTTGACTCCTGTCAGAGATCAGCAGACAAGGAATACAGAAAAGCAGCATCACGGAGCTCCCAGCAGGAGACAGAGCACCCGGCAACCAGCAATCTATGCTTTCCCACCCCCAACCCTTCTTCCCCCTGCTCTGCTTCCTCTGCTTCCCAGCAAGCCAAGGCCACTTAGCCATGAGGCACAGACTCCCCGTGACTTGAATTTGCCCCACCCATACCGGCCAGATCCTTCAGTGCCATTTTTTTGTTGCTGGTGTTGTTTTTTGGGGGATTCTTTTGGTTTCTCCCCTGCCTCTTACCTCCTCTCCCTCCATTCTCTCAAACATCTGGGCCCTTGTGCCTCTTTGCTTCATCTTGACAGGCTGTAAAGTGCTGCTCAGTTGGGGAACTGCTTCTTGGGTCTGTGCTGCCTCGTTGATGGGATTCCTGGGGCCTTGTGTTGTTTGTTTGTTTTCTCTTTCTTTCTTCCTTTTTGTTTTTCTTTATTTTTTTTGGTTTCTCATATCTCTTCTTACCTTTTTTTCCTGTCTTCTGACTATCTGGTGCTATATGCTATCTCCGCCCTTTCTAGCCAGGCTGTACCATGTGACTTGGGAGCCACTTTCCAGGTCTGCACAGCTGCACTGGTGGGACCCCTGGGGACCTTTTTTATCTGTTATTTTATTTTTTTCTTTATCTTACTTCCTTTTTGTTTTTCTTCATTTCTCATTTTCTTTTCTTTCTGTACTTTTCTTCTTTTCCTGTCTCCTGAATACCTGGTGCTGTGTGCCATTTCTGCCCCTTCTAGACAGGCTGTGCCCCGAGACCTGGGAACCAATTCCCTGGTGGCCAGTGGGAACCCTGGGGGCATTTCCTTTTATCTTTTATTTATTTACTTATTTATTTAGTTTTTCTGTTTTGCTTTTAGTGTTTCTTCATTTCTTAGTTTCTCATCTCTCTCTACATTTTCTTTTCCTGTCTCCTGAGTACTTGGCACTGTGTGTCACCTCTGTCCCTTCTAGATGGGCTGTACCCTGAGGCCTAGGACCCACTTGCCTGGTCACTGGTGGGATCACTGGGGGTATTTCTTTCTTTTTATTTTTATTTATTTCTTTTTCTCTTTGGTTTTCTTCATTTCTTTTTTTCTCATCTCTCCACTCCAAGAGCTCCTGCAGCACTTTTGGTTTTGGCTTCTGCTTCTCTCTCATCTCTCTCTTCTTTCTCATACCCAACTTAGCGCCACACATCACAACCTACCCCCTCTCTCCTTCCTATCTGCACCATGCACTGAACACTGCACCCTCGAGAAACACAGGCATGGACTACCAGAACATGCCCTGCACTGACCCTGGCCCACCTTGTTGGCCCCAGTATGTACCACAAACAACCCATCCCAGCACCTCCCTTTTAGCTGGACCTGCCATGCTGCACCATGGCTGAGGGACTGGCCCTGCCCATTGGATGAGAAGGTGAAAAGGAGCATGACTACAGTCGAGCAAACAAAGAAAGCACAGCCAGCCTGCTCAGACATAGCCAAACAAAACACAACAGCATGATGAAACAAACAAATCTACAATCAAAAATCAATAAGCAAAGAAAATAACTACTGAATGTCCTGAAGACAGCAGACAATATCAAAACATAAAAAGCAGGACAGGATTTTTCCAGTAGGCATCCAAAATAAAACACCAGATGACTTTCCAGAGAGGAAAAGACACTGGAACTACCTGATAGAGAATTCAAATCTCAAATATTCAGGGGTATCCAACAGTTGAAGCAAAAATCAGATGAAAATGAGGAAAAAATAGACAAATTCATGGAAAAGATGGACAAAACAATGGAAGAATTCAGGAAAATTATACAGGAACAAAATGTCAACATAAATTCACAACTAGGAATCATACAAAAACAACAATTAGAAACCCATATGATACAAAACAAAATTTCAGACATGGACGGTGTCATAAAAAGTCTGAGAAGCAGGTTTGAAACAATGGAAGACAGGATGAGTAAAATTGAAGACAAATCTTTGGATAGCACTTTATTTGTGGAAAAAATCAGAAAAAAGGAAGAAACCCAGAGAATAATGTGGGATACAATAAAAAGAAAAATTTGCAAGTGGTTAGAGTTCCAGAACAGGGGGAGAAAACGGAAAACACAGAGAGGATCACTGAAGAATTGCTGACAGAAAACTTTCCTAATATCATGAAAGATGAACAGCTGACCAAATCAATGAACCTCATATAGGATAGATGCCAAAAGAAAATCACCAAGGCATATCATAATTACACCCACTAACCAAAGACACAGAAAGAATCCTGAGAGAAGTTCAAGAAAAATGAAGGTTTCACAGTGAGGGGAAACAAAATGACTAAGCTCTGATTACTTGAAAGAAACCATGCAGGCAAGAAGGCAGTGGGATCACATATAAAAAACCTTAAAAGAAAAAAAAATACCATTAAGAATTAAATATCCTGCAAAACTTTCATTCTAATCTGATGGTGAAATTATGACATTTCTAGATAAACAGAAATTAATGGAATATGTAAAAACCAAAGCAAATTTACAAGAAGTATTAAAGGGAGTCCTTTGGTTAGAGAACCAACAACATCAGATGACAGCTTGAATCTAGGATGCAAGATTGCACCAGCCAGATACCAACCTAGGAAATGAACTCTCAAGGATGTTTAAAACCAAAAGATTTACAACAGGGAACCAGAGAGGTTAATCTTTAAATGACAACAATGTCAGAACAATAAAAGAGGGAATAATAGTGTAGGTATAGAATTTTATGATGGAGAGGAAGGCAAAGTGATAGCAAGTAATAATACACTGGATCGAACCTAGGAAGATAAGGGTAAATTTCAAGGCAACCACGAAGAAAGTTAACAAACCTGCTCATCAAAATAAAGAAGGAAAACATAAAGTCAGCATACACAAAATCTACAAAAATGAAAGAAACAAAAATAAAATCCACAATCAAGGAATTAGCACAGGAGAGTAAGAGGAACAAAGAAAACATCAGCATGACAAAAGCGCTGCAAAATTACAGCAATAAACTCATACTTATCAATAATTATACTGATGTAAATGGACTAAATGCACCCATAAAGAGACAGAGAGTGTCAGAATGGATTAAAAAAAAAAAAAAGGATGCCTCAATATGCTGTCTACAAGAGACACACCTTAGAAACAAAGATGTAAATTTATTAAAAATAAAAGGATGGAAAAATATATCAAGCAAACAGCTGCCAAAAAAGTGCAGGAAGGGAAATACTAGTCTCAAATAAAATAGACTTTTAAACAAAATTCACCATAAAAGACATAATCATTATATAATGATTAAAGGGATGATGCATCATGAAAACATAGCCATACTAAATATCTATGCACCCACTTACAGGGCTCCAAAATACATAAACAAACTCTAATAGCACTGCAAAGAGAAATTGGCTGTTCCACAATAATAGTAGAAGACTTCAACCCATCTCTCTTGGTGAAGGACAGAACATCTAGAAAGAAACTCAGCAAAGATATGGAAGATCTAAAGGCCACAGTCAGCCAACTTGCACTCAGAAAAACATACAAGAATTCACCCAATAACTGCAAAGTACACATTCTTTTCCAAAGCGCATGGAACATTATCCAGAATAGACCACTTCTTAGGCCACAAAGCAACCTCAACAAAATCCAAAACAATAAGATAATACAAAGTATCTTCTCTGACCCCAACGCTATCAAAAAAGAAACTAACAACAGGAAGAATAAGGAAAAAAATCAATTACACAGAAACTGAATAATACCCTGCTTAAAAATCACTGCGTAATAGAAGAAATCAAAGATGGAATAAAAACATTCCTAGAATCAAATGAGAATGAAAACACATCATACCAAAAACTTTGAAATACAGCAAAGGCAGTGTCAGAGGTCAATTTATAGCAATAGGTACCTGCATCAAAAAAAAAAAGAAAGGGACAAAATCAAAACTTTTAGCTAGACAACTAAAACAAATAGAAAGAGAAGAGCAAAAGAAGCCCACAGCCACCAGAAGAAAGGAAATAATAAAGACCAGAGCAGAAATAAATGAGATAGAGAATAAAAAAAAAAGAAAGAATCAATCAACAAAATCGACAAACCATCAGCCAGATTGACAAAAGAAAAACAGGATAGGATGCAAATAACCCTTACAAAGAATGAAATGAGGGACGTTACAACCGACACAGCTGAAATAAAAAGGATCCTAACAGAGTGTATGAAAACTATACTCCAACAAATCTGAAAACTTAGAGGAATTGGATATATTTCTAGAAACACTCTACATACCCAAACTAGCATAAAATGATGTTGAAAATCTAAGCAGACCCATAAAAAGAAAAGAGATTGAAAAGGTAATTAAAAAACTCCCAACAACAACAAAAGCCTTGGATCAGATGTCTTCACTGGTCAATTCTAACAAACATTCAGAGAAGAGCTTACCAGTAGTACTCAAACTATTTCAGAACGTAGAAAAGGAAGGGATGCTGCAGAATTAATTCTATGAAGCCAGCATAACCCTGATACCAAAACCAGGCAAAGACATCACCAAAAAAGAAAATTACAGGCCAATATCCCTCATGAATATAGATGCAACAATTCTCAACAAAATTGTAGCCAATAGAATTCAACATTATATGAAAATAATAATAATAATACACCACAGCCAAGTAGAATTCAGGGATAGAAGGATGGTTCAACGTTAGAAAATTAATCAACATAATCCACCACATAAATAAAAGAAATACATGATCATCTCAATCTATGCAGAAAAGATATTTGAGTAAGTCCAACACTTATTCCTGTTAAAAAAAAAAAACTTCCAACGAAATAGGTGTGGAAGGGAAATTCCCCAACATAATAAAGGGCATCTATACAAAACCAACAGCCAACATCATTCTTAATGGAAAAAGTCTGAAAACATTCCCCTTAAGAACAGGAATAAGACAAGGATGCCCTTTATCACCACTCCTATTTAACACTGCTGGAAGCCCTAGCTAGAGCAATAAGGCAAGAAAATGAAAAAAAAAAAGGGCAACTCAATTGGTAAACAGGAAAAAAAAAAAAAAACCCATTGCTATCAAGTCAATTCCAACTCATAGTGACCCTCTAGGACAGAGGGTTTCCAAGGAGTGTCTGGTGGATTCGAACAGCCATAGCAGCCATAGCTCTGAACCACTATGCCATCAAAACCAAAAAAAAAAAAAAAAAAAAAAAAAAACCATGGCCATCAAGTCAATTCTGACTCATAGCGACCCCACAGGACAGAGTAGAATTGCCCCACATGGTATTCAAGGAGTGCCTAGTGGATTCAAACTGCCAGCCTTTTGATTAGTAGCTGTAGCACTTAACCACTATGCTACCAGGGTTTCCACTATGACACCAGGGCTTCCTAAATTGGTAAAGAGGAAGTAAAACTGTCCCTATTTGTGGATGATATGTACTTTGGAAACCCTGGTGTTGTAGTGGTTAAGTGCTACGGCTGCTAACCAAAGGGTCAGCAGTTGAAATCTGCCAGGCGCTCCTTGGAAACTCTGTGGGGGAGGTCTACTCTGTCCTATATGTTCGCTATGAGTCAGAATCGACTCGACGGCACTGGGTTTTTTTGGGTTTATGATACTTTACATAGAAAACCCAGACGACTACAAAAGAAAACTACTGGAACTAATAGATTCAGCAGAGTAACAGGATACAAGATAAATATACAAAAATCTGTTGGATTCCTATACACCAATAAAGAGAATGATGAAAAGGAAATCAGGAAAACAATACATTTATAATAGCCCATAAAAAAAATAAAATACTTAGGAATAAATCTAATCAGAGATGTAAAACACCTATACAAAGAAAACTACAAAACATTACTGAAAGAAACCAAAGGAGATCTACATAAATGGAAAAACATACCATGCTCATGGATAGGTAGACTCAACATTGTGGAAATAAAAATTCTACACAAAGCAATTTACAAATACAATGCAATCCAATCCAAATACCAACCTAATAGATACATTGACCAATGGAACAGAATTGAGAACCCATATGTAAATCCATCCACCTACGGTCGCCTGATTTTCAACAAGGGCCCAAAGTCCATTAAATGGGGGAAAAGACAGTCTTTTTAACAAACGGTGCTGCCAAAACTGGATGTCCATCTGCAAAAAAATGAAATGGACCCATACTTCCCATCATTCACAAAAATTAATTCAAAATGGATCAAAGACCTAAAGATAAAACCAAAAACTACAAAAATCATAGAAGAAAAAATATAGTCAACACTAGAGTCCCTAAGGCATGGCATTAACAGGATACAAACCATAACTAACAATACACAAACTCCAGAAGATAACATAGATAACTGGGATCTTCTAAAAATTAAACACTTATGCTCACCAAAACATTTCACCAAAACAGTAAAAAGGGAACCTACAGACTGGGAAAACATTTTTGGCTATTACAAACGAGACAAAGGTCTAATCTCTAAAATCTACAGGAAAATCCAATACCTCTACACCAAAAACAATCCAATTTAAAAATGGGCAAAAACGAACAGACATTTCACTGAGGAAGACTTTTAAGCAGATAACAGACTTATGAGGAAATGCTCGCAATCACTAGCCGTTAGAGAAATGCACATCGAAACCACAATGAGATATCTTCTCATCATTGCATTAGTGGCATGAATCAAAAAAACAGAAAATAACACGTTGGAAAGACTGCGGGAAGATCAGAACTCTCATGCACTGTCGATGGGAATGCAAAATGGTACAACCATTATGGAAAATGATATGGTGATTGAACCACTGCCTTTTGGTCTATGTACGTGTTCTGCATGAGCACAATAAGTGTTTTGGAATTTCCATTCTTCTCAATGTTATCCATAATTTGTTATGATCCACACAGTCAATGCCTTTACATAGTCACTAAAACAGGTAAACATCTTTCTGGTGTTCTCTGCTTTCAGCCAAGATCCATCTGACATCAGCAATGATATCTCTCATTCCATGTCCTCTTCCGAATACTGTTTCAATTTCTGGCAGTTCTCTGTCAAGATGCTGTTGCAACTGCTTTTGAATGATCTTCAGCAAAATTTTACTTGCATGTGATATTGGTCGAAAATTTCTGCATTCTGTTGGATCACCTTTCTTTGGAGTGGGCACAAGTATGAATCTCTTCTAGTCAGTTGGCCAGGTAGTTGTCTTCCAAAATTTTTGTCATAGAAAAATGATCGCTTTTAGCATTGCATCCTTTGTTGAAGCATCTCAATCAGTATTTCATTAATTCCTGTAGCCTTGTTTTTGACCAACGTCTTCAGTGCAGCTTGGATTTCTTCCTTCAATAGCGTAAGTTCTTGATCATATGCTACCTGCTGAAATGTCAGAACGTGGACCAATTCTTTTTGGCACAGTGACTTTGCGTATTCCTTCCATCTTCTTTTGATGGTTTCTGCCCATGGAATCTTTCAATATTGAAACTGAAGGCTTGAATTTTTAATTCACGTCTTTCAGCTTAAGAAATGCTGAGCATGTTCTTGTTCTTCCCTTTTAGTTTTCTATCTCCAGGTATTTGCACCTTTCATTATAATACTTTATTTTGTTTTTTCCAGCCAACCTTTGAAATCTTCTGCTCAGCTCTTTTATTTCATCATTTCTACCATTCGCTTTAGCTGCTCTACGTCCAAGGGTAAGTTTCAGAGTCTTTTCTGACATTCATTTTGGCCTTTTATGCCATTCCTGTCTTTTTAATGACCTTTTGCTTTCTTCATGTATGATGTTCTTGTCATCCACAATTTGTCTGGTCTTTGGTCGCTAGTGTTCAATGGTTCAAATCTTTTTTTGAGATGGTCTCTAAATTCAAGTGGTATATACTAAAGGTCTTATTTTGGCTTTCTTGGACTTGCTCTGATTTCCTTCAGGGTCAAAATGAATTCGCATATGAGCAATTGATGTTCTGTTCCTCAGTCAGCACCTGGCCTTTTTCTGACTAAGCTTTTCCACTGTCTCTTTCCACAGATTTGATTCCTGTGTATTCCATCAGCCTAGGTCCACGGTCATGTTGTTGTTGTTAGGTGCCATCGAGGAGGTTCTGACTCATAGTGACCCTATGCACAACAGAACAAAACATGGCCCAGTCTTGAGACACCCCCACAACCATTGCTATGCTTGAGCCCACTGTTGCAGCCACCATGTCAATCCACCTCGTTGAGGGTTTTCCTTTTTTCCACTGACCCTGTACTCTGCCAAGCATGATGTCCTTCTCCAGGGACTCATTCCTCCTGACAACATGTCCAAAGTATGTAAGACGCAGTCTCATCATCCTTGCTTCTAAGGAGCATTCTGGATGTACTTCTTCCAAGACAGGTTTGTTTGTTCTTTTGGCAGTCCATGGTATATTCAATACTCTTTGCCAACAACACAATTGAAAGACTTCAATTCTTCCTCGGTCTTCCTTATTCATTGTCCAGCTTTCACATGCATGAGATGCGATTGAAAATACTGTGGCTTGGGTCAGGCACACCTTAGTCTTCAAGGCGACATCCTTCTCTTCAACACTTTGAAGAGGTCCTTTGCAGCAGATTTACCCAATGCAATGCGTGTTTTGATTCCTTGACTGCTGCTTCCATGGCTGTTGATTGTGGATCCAAGTAAAAGGGAATCCTTGACAACTTCAATCGTTTCTCCATTTATCATGATATTGCTCATTGGTCCAGTTGTGAGGATTTTTGTTGTCTTTATGTTGAAGTGTAATCCATACTGAAGGCTGTGGTCTTTGATCTTCATTAGTAAGTGCTTCAAGTCCTCTTCACTTTCAGTAAGCAAGGACGTGTCATCTGCGTAGTGCAGGTTGTTAATGAGTCTTCCTCCAATCCTGATGCCCCTCCTTCTTCATATAGTCCAGTTTTTCGTATTATTTGCTCAGCATACAGATTGAATAGGTATGGTGAAAGAATATAACCCTGACGCACACCTCTCCCAACTTTAAACCAATCAGTATCCCCTTGTTCTGTCCAAACAACTACCTCTTGATCTATGTAAAGATTCCTCATGAGCACAATTAAGAGTTCTGGAATTCTCATTCTTCTCAATGTTATCCATAGTTTGTTATGATCCACGCAGTCAAATGCCTTTGCATAGTCAATAAAACACAGGTAAACATCCTTCTGGTATTCTCTGCTTTCAGCCAGGATCCATCTGACATCAGCAATGATATCCCTAGTTCCACGTCCTCTTCTGAAACCAGCCTGAATTTCTGACAGTTGCCTGTCGATGTACTGCTGCAGCCATTTTTGAATGATCTTCAGAAGAATTTTGCTTGTGTGTGATATTAATGATATTGTTCTATAATTTCCACATTTGGTTGGATCACCTTTCTTGGGAATAGGCATAAATATGGATCTCCTCCAGTCAGTTGGCCAGGAAGCTGTCTTCCACATTTCTTGGCATAGACCTGTGAGCATGTCCAGAGCTGCATCTGTTTGTTGAAACATCTCAATTGATATTCCATCAATTCCAGAAGCTTTGTTTTTTGCCAATGCTTTCAGAGCAGCTTGGACTTCTTCCTTCAGTACCATCGGTTCCTGATCATATGCCACCTCCTGAAATGGTTGAACATCGATTAATTCTTTTTGGTATAATTACTCTGTGTATTCCTTCCAAGTTCTTTTGATGCTTCCTGCATCGTTTAATATATTCCCCATAGAATCCTTCATTATTTCAACTCGAGGCTTGAATTTTTTGTTCAGTTCTTTAAGCTTGAGAAATGCTGAGCATGTTCTTCCCTTTTGGTTTTCCATCTCTGGCTCTTTGCACATGTCATTATAGTACTTTACTTTGTCTTCTCAAGATGCCCTTTGAAATCTTCTGTTCAGTTCTTTTATTTCATCAATTCTTCCTTTTGCTTTAGCTGCTTGACGCTCAAGAGCAAATTTCAGAGTCTTCTCTGACATCCATCTTGGTCTTTACTTTCTTTTCTGTCTTTTCAATGACCTCTTGCTTTCTTCATGGATGATGTCCTTGATGTCATTCCAGAACTCGTCTGGTCTTCAGCCACTAGTGTTCAATGTGTCAAATCTATTCTTGAGACGGTCTCTAAATTCAGGTGGGATATGCTCAAGGTCATATTTTGGCTCTCGTGCACTTGCTCTAATTTTCTTCAGTTTCCGCTTGAACTTGCATATGAGCAATTGATGGTCTATTCCCCAGTCGGCCCCTGGCCTTGTTCTGACTGATGATATTGAGCTTTTCCATCGTCTCTTTCCACAGATGTAATCAGTTTGATTTCCGTATGTTCCATCTGGTGAGGTCCATGTGTATAATTTCCACTTATATTGGTGAAAGAAGGTATTTGCAATGAAGAAGTCATTGATCTTGCAAAGTTCTATCATTCGATCTCTGGCATTTTTTCTATCACCAAGGCCATATTTTACACTTCTTTGTTTCCAACTTTCACATTCCAATCGCCAGTAATTATCAATGCATCTTGATTGCGTGTTTGACCAATTTCAGATTGCAGCAGCTGATAAAAATCTTCTGTTTCTTTATCTTTGGCCCTGGTGGTTGGTGCGTAAATTTGAATAATACTCGTATTAACTGGTCTTTCTTGTAGGCGTATGGATATTATCCTATCACTGACAGCACTGTACTTCAGGATAGATCTTGAAACATTCTTTTTGACGATGAATGCAATACCATTACTCTTCAAGTTGTCAATCCCAGCATAGTAGACTACATGATTGTCCGATTCAAAATGGCCAATACCAGTCCCTTTCAGCTCACTAATGCCTAGGATATCAATGTCTATGCATTCCATTTCATTTTTTATGATTTCTAATTTTCCTAGATTCATACTTTGTACTTTTCAGGTTCTGATTATTAATGGATGTTTGCAGCTGTTTCTTCTCATTTTCAGTAGTGCCACATCAGCATATGGAGGTTCCGAAAGCTTTACTCCTTCCATGTCATTAAGGTCGACTGTACTTTGAGGAGCCAGCTCTTCCCCAGTTATCTTTTGAGTGCCTTCCAACCTGGGGGTTCATCTTCCAGCACTATATCAGACAATGTTCTGCTGCTATTCATAATGTTTTCACTGGCTAATGCTTTTCAGAAGTAGACTGCAGGTTCCTTCTTCCTAGTCTGTCTTAGTCTGGAAGCTCAGCTGAATCCTGTCCTCCATGGGAGACCCTGCTGGTATTTGAATACCGGTGGCATAGCTTTCAGCATCACAGCAACACGCAAGCCCCCACTGTATCACAAACTGAAAGCAATCATAGTCTCTGCTTATTTTGTTGGGATAAAAAGATGTTTCCAATGAATAATTTGTTGGCCTTGCAACTTTCTCTCATGTGGTCTGTGGCATTGTTTCTATTGACCAGGCATTATTTTCCAACTACTTATCCTTCTTATTTTTTTCCAACTTTCAAATTGCAATCACTAGTATCAATGCATCTTGATTCTATGTTTGATCAACTTCACACTGCAGAAGTTGGTAAAAATCTTAAATTTCATCTTTGGCATTAGTGGTTGGTGCATACATTTGAATAATAGTCCTATTAACTGGGCTTCCTTGCAGGCTTATAGATATTATCCTATTACTGACAGCCTTGTGCTTTGGGATAGATCTTAAAATGTTCTTTTTGACAATGAATGTTATGTCATCCCTCTTCAATTTGTTTTTCCTGGCATAGTAGATGATATGATCATCCACTTCAAAATGGCCAATACCAGTCTATTTCCGTTCACTAATCCCTAGAATATTGTTCTTCATGCATTTTGTTTCATTTTTCACAAATTCCAATTTTCTAGATTCATAATTCCTACATTCCATGTTCCAAATATTAATGGATGTTTGCAGCTGTTTCTTCTCATTTTGATTCCTGCTGAATTATCAAGGAAGGCCCTGAAAGCCCTATTCCATCCATCTCATTAAATTGACTCTACTTTTAGAAAGCAGTTCTTCCTCATTCATACTTTGAGTACCTTCCAACTTGAGAGGCTCATCTTCTGGTGCTATATCAGGCAAGTGTTCCACTGCTATTCATAAGATTTTCCCTGGCCAATTTCTTTAGAAATAGATCACCATGTCCTTCTTTCCAGTCTGTCTTAGTCTAGAAGCTTCGCTAAAGTCTTTCCATCGTGGTAGACCCTGCTGATATTTGAAGTACTGGTGGTATAGCTTCCTGCATGACAGTAACAAGCAAGCCACCACATTATGACAGACAGATGAGTAGTGGAGCTGATATATAATTTATTGTTTTTTGGGGGGAGGGCATCATTCGAAAAGCAACTTGCCAGCAGGAACATATTTAAAAAATAGAATAAACTATGTCCAGTTTTAAAATAAATAGAATAAACTGCATATGCATAGTTTATTCTATTTTTTAAAATGTGTTCCTGCTGGTAAATTGTTTTTGGAATGGTGCACTCTAGAAGACAGGAATATCCGAACTCCTTATAAACTATTGTAAGTAATTCAGTGATGGTTTTGGTTAAATACCAATATACAGATGCTTGCCACTACTATCATTCTGAGGGTAACATTGGTTTTCACTTGCCTGTCTGTTTCCTAAAAGAGGTTCCGGTGTCAATATCCTTTTTCTCATACTCCCCAACACTTTTTTGAAAATTAATATGCTCTTTACTTATGGGAATTGGCATCTCCCTTTGCTGATTCTCAATCTCCATCATTATTTTTGCACGGTCTCCAGTGTAATACAAACATGACAAGATAATTAAACCTTCATGATTGCTATACTTCTCAACCAAATTATGTAAACCTATTTTATGTTACAGTGTACGAATTGAGAGTAAAATGTTCACATGTAAAAAAGTATATGATTTTTATACAACCAGGTTACTATACTGTGGTACTAGCCATATATCAAGACTTTAATAGATAAATAGCAGTGAAATTAATTGATTCATGTTTTCAATTAAATTTGTCCATATTTATATCAGCAGTCTATTTTCTAGCATGTTACTATGATCCTCCCCTGTGCTATATTTTGTGTCAGCATAGAACACTGCAAAACAAGCCAGAATTGGCATACTTAGTAGAGATGTAATATATTAAAAAAGTTAGTAACTAAGGAGTTGGAAGGTTGAAATATTTAAAAAATTATTAGTGACCAGCCAAAGGCATCACACAGCCTGCACAAGGCAACTCTGTCTGCCTATGTTAAATGAAATACTGCTGTTTTTCTTTCTTTATTATTAGGTATTTTTGGTTAAGTTTAATACTGACGGATTTTTTCCCCAAATCAATCTAATATATATAATACATATTTAATATATACATAATGTAATATTTTTTATAATATATTTCTTATATATATATAGCCAAAACCCAAGCCAAATTCAGTGCCGTCAAGTCGATTCCAACTCATAGGAAACCCTGGTGGTGTAGTGGTTAAGTGCTACAGCTGCTAACCAAAAGGTCAGCAGTTCAAATCCACCAGGCGCTCCTTGGAAACTCTATGGGGCAGTTCTTCTCTGACCTACAGAGTCACTATGAGTCAGAATCGACTCTCGATGGCAACAAAATATATATATTAGACATATATATATTTTTTATTTTCCTTCTTGTCTGGTATGTACTTGACTAAAAAAAAAAAAAATGTTATCTTGACTCTGCAGGTTTGACATTACTGACCTTGTCAGGTAGGAGAGAGATGACACAAGAGAACACATATTTTCAGTGCTATAAGATGATTATGCTCAGTGAAGTCTACATTTAGGGATCATTCTTAATCACATTTAGAACTGAATCTCATGCTACTCTTGGTAAAGCCTTTCTGAACCTTAGAGCCTTTTGAACTCAAGGAGGAACTGTCTGTTCCTTGAAAAAAAATGCTTGTCAATTATGAAAAACGGACACTGATAACAGGATGAACTAAAAATATGAATAAAGCAGGGAAAATCTATACTGCATTTCTGAATTTTTTTCCTTTAACTTGGAAGTGTTTTAATTTACCATGATAGGTGTGACAGGGGATTAGAGCATTTATCGCTTCTCCATAAGCTTTTTTTTTTCTTTTAAACACAGAGCACTTTCGAATGTCTGCTTTCTATAATTTGGATTAAATGGGTTTTCCTTTTATACATGGATTAGATTCTAAGGACAGCCTGCCAGGAAAAAGATCATATGTAGTCAAAATTACCCTTGAAAATCACACAAATCATCCTTTAATCTCCAAAACCTGGGGCCTCAGATTCTGGAAAATATTTGCATTTCATTCATTTTTTTTCCCCCCGAAGTAATTGAGGCCAAGGTTTTATTTGAAACAGAAATTGTTCCACCTCTTTTTTTTTTTCTCTATGCATCTCCCCTCCAAATTCTACCACTATTTCTACATCTATCTCTGTTTTGATCTCCTCTCTCAACCACAATTTTGTAAATAAACAGGTTAAATGTGGGTATGTGGTCACCATGTCAGCATGAGTCAGAATCGACTTGATGGTAACTAACAAGAACAATGATGTGATTCCATTATACTGAAAATAGGATAAGTTGTGATTGTTGATAGATGCCACCCAGTCAGTTCTAATTCATAGGAAGCCCATGTACAACAGAATGAAACCTTGCCTGGTTCTGCACCATCCTCACAATTGTTACTATGTTTCAGCCCATTGTTACAGCTATTGTGTTAATCCATCTTATTGAGGATCTTCCTCCTTTTTTTGCAGACCCTCCACCTTACCATGAATGATGTTCTCCAGGGACTGATCCCTCCTGGTAACATCTCCTAAGTACATGAGATGAAATCTTGCCATCCTCACTTCCAAGGAACATTCTGGCTATATTTCTTCCAAGAAATACTTGTTCTTTCTTCTGGCAGTCCATGGAACATTCAATACTTTTGCCAACACAGTAATTCAAAGACATAGCAATTCTTCTTCTGTCTCCCTTATTTATTGTCCAGCTTTCACATGCACATCAGGCTACTGAAAACATCATAGCTTGGGTTAGGAGAACTTAGTTCTCAGGTGATGTTTTTGTTTTTAAACACTTTAAAGGGTTCTTTTGCAGCAAATTTGCCCAGTGCACTACAACCTTTGATTTCTCGACTACTGCTTCCATGGGCTTTGATCGTGACTCCAAATAAAATGAAATCCTTGACAACTTCAAACTTTTCTCCATTTATTATAATGTTGCTTCTTGGTCCAGTTGTGAGGATTTTTGTTTTCATTATATTGAGGCATAATCCGTACTGAAGGCTGTGGTCTTTGATCTTCACCAATAAGTGCTTCAAGTCCTCTTCACTTTCAGCAAACAAGGTGTGTCATTTGCATATTGCAGGTTGTTAATGAGTCTTCCTCCAATTCTGATGACCTGTTCTTCTTCATATAGTCCAGCTTCTTGGATTATTTGCTCAATATACAGATTGAATAAATATGGTGAAAGAATACAACCTTAATGCATACCTGTCCTCATTTTAAACCACTCAGTATTTCCTAGTTTTGTTCAAATGACTGCCTCTTGGTCTATGTACAGGTTTCTCATGAGCACAATTAAGTGTTCTGGAGTTCCCATTCTTTTCAATGTTATCCATAATTAGTTATGATCCACAAAGCTGAATGCTTTTGCATTTTTACTAAGACACAAGTAAACATCTTTTTGGTATTTTCTGCTTTCAGCCATGATACATCTGACACCAGCAATGATAACCCTGGTTTCAAGTTCTCTTCTGAATCTGGCTTGAATTTCTGGCAGTTTCCTGGCAATGTACTGTTGCAATCATTTTTGAATTATCTTCAGCAAGATTTTACTTCCTTGTGATATTAACGATATTGTTCGATAATATATCCGTATTCTGTTGGATCACATTTCTTTGGAATGCTCACAAACATGAATCTCTTCCAATCAGTTGACCAGGTAGCTGTCTTCCTAATTTCTTGACATACACATTTTTTACACAAGTGAGCACCTTCAGCACTGCAACCATTTTTTGAAAGTTGTCAATTGATATTGAGTCAATTACTGGAGCCTTGTTCTTCATCAGTGCCTTCATTGGAGCTTGGATTTCTTCCTTCAGAACTACCAGTTTTTGATCATATGGTTCCTCCTGAAATGTTTGAATATTGAACAATTCTTTTTGGTATGCCATCTGTATTTCAAATACCAACATGGTCACACATGTTGGACAGGTTTCAGTGGAGCTTCCAGGCTAAGACAGGCTAGGAAAAAGGACTTAGTGGTCTACTACTGGAAAAAGTTAATGAGTGAAAATCTTACATATTGCAACGGAATATTGCCTGATATAGTACAGGAAGATGACCTTCTCAGGTTGGAGAGTAATCAAAATACAGCTGGGGAAGAGCTGCTGCCTCATAGTAGTAGAGTTGACCTTTATGATGTGGATGGAGTCAAGATTTCAGGATCTTCATTTGCTTAGGTGATACATCTCAAAATGAGAAGAAACAGCTATAAACATCCATAAATATCAGAAGGTGGAACGGACAAAGTATGAATCTAGGAAAATTGTAAATCATCAAAAATGAAATGGAATACATGAAGATAGATATCCTTGGCATTAGTGAGCTGAAATGGACTGGTATTCGCTTTTTTGAATCAGACAATCATACGGTCTACTATGCTGGGCATAACAAACAAATCAAAGAGGAATAGTGTAGTGTTCATTGTCAAAAAGAAAATAGGGTATACCTAACAAAATTTCAGGATTTTGATTCCACACCAAATTGTTGAAAAAAGATAACAAGTACCTATGAAAAGATGATACATTTAGTTAGGTGCTGACACATTTTTTTTTAATAATTTTTATTGTGCTTTAAGTGAAAGTTTACAAATCAAGTCAGTTTCTCACACTTAAACCCATATACACCTTGCTACACACTTCCAATTACACTCCCCCTAATGAGACAACACGCTCTTTCCCTCCACTCTCTCTTTTCGTGTCCATTTCACCAGCTTCTAACCCCCTCCACCCTCTCATCTCCCCTCTACTCAGGAGATGCCAACATAATCTCAAGTGTGCACCTGATCCAAGAAGCTCACTCCTCACCAGCATCCCTCTCCAACCCATTCTCCAGTCCAATCCATGTCTGAAGAGTTGGCTTCGGGAATGGTTCCTGTCCTGGGCCAGTGGAAGGTCTGGGGGCCATGACCACTGGGGTCCTTCTAGTCTCAGTCAGACCATTAAGTCTGGTCTTATGAGAATTTGGGGTCTGCATCCCACTGCTCTCCTGCTCCCTGAGGGGTTCTCTGTTGTGTTCCCTGTCAGGGCACTCATTGGTTGTAGCCGGATACCATCTAGTTCTTCTGGTCTCAGGATGATGTAGTCTCTGGTTCATGTGGCCCTTTCTGTCTCTTGGGGTCATAATCGCCTTGTGTCCTTGGTGTTCTTCATTCTCCTTTGATCCAGGTGGGTTGAGACCAATTGATGCATTTAGATGGCTGCTTGCTAGTGTTTAAGACCCCAGATGCCACTCTCCAAAGTGGGATGCAGAATGTTTTCTTAATAGATTTTATTATGCCAATTGACTTAGATGTCCCCTGAAACCATGGTCCACAGGCCCCTCCCCCTGCTATGCTGGCCTTCGAAGCATTCATTTTATTCAGGAAACTTCTCTGCTTTTGGTTTAGTCCAGTTGTGCTGACCTCCCCTGTATTGTGTGTTGTCTTTCCCTTCACCTAAAGTAGTTCTTATCTACTATCTAATTAGTGAATACCCTTCTCTCACCCTCCCTCCCTACCCCACTAGTAACCACAAAAGAATGTTTTCTTCTCAGTTTAAACTATTTCTCAAGTTCTTATAATAGTGGTCTTATACAATGTTTGTCCTTTTGCAACCAATTTCATTCAGCATAATGCCGTCCAGGTTCCTCCATTTTATGAAATGTTTCACAGATTCCTCACTGTTCTTTATTGATGCATAGTATACCACTGTGTGGCCATACCATAATTTATTTATCCATTCACCCGTTGATGGGCACCTTGGTTGCCTCCATCTGTTTGCTATTCTAAACAGTGCTGCAATAAACACGGGTGTACATATATCTGTTCGTGTAAAGCCTTTTATTTCTCTAGGATATATTGCAAGGAGTGGGATTCCTGCATCATATGGTAGTTCTATTTCTAGCTTTTTTTAAGGAAGCGCCAATTCTATTTCCAAAGTGGTTGTACCATTTTGCATTCCTACCAGCAGTGTATAAGTGTTCCAATCTCTCCACAGCCTCTCCACAACATTTATATTTTGACTTTTTTGGATGAATGGCAGCCTTGTTGGAGTGAGATGAAATCTCATTGTAGTTTTGATCTGCATTTCTCTAATGGCTAATGATAGTGAACATTTCCTCATATATCTGTTAGCTACCTGAATGTCTTCTTTAGTGAAGTGTCTATTCATATCTCTTGCCCATTTTTTAATTGGGTTATCTGTCTTTTTGTAGTTGAGTTTTTGCAGTATCATGCAGGTTTGAGAGATCAGGCTCTGATCAGAAATGTCATAGCTAAAAACTTTTTCCCAGTCTGTAGGTAGTCTTTTTACTTTTTGGGTGAAGTCTTTGGATGAGCATAAGTGTTTGATTTTTAGGAGCTCCCAGTTATCGTTTTTCTTCTACATTCTTTATAATGTTTTGTATACTGTTTACGCCATGTATTAGGGCTCCTAACATTGTCCCTATTTTTTCTTCCATGATCTTTATTGTTTTAGATTTTATATTTAGGCCTTTGATTCATTTTGAGTTAGTTTTTGTGCATGGAGTGAGATATGGGTCTTGTTTCATTTTTTTTTGCAGATGGATATCCAGTTATGCCAGCACCATTTCTTAAAAAGACTGTCTTTTCTACCATTTAACTGTTTTGGGGCCTTTGTCAAATATCAACTGCTCTTATGTGGATGGATTTATGTGTGGATTCTCAATTCTGTTCCATTGGTCCATGTATCTGTTGTTTTACCAGTACCAGGCTGTTTTGACTACTGTGGTGGTATAACAGGTTCTAAAATCAGGTAAAGTAAGGCCTCCCACTCTGTTCTTCTTTTTCAGTAATGCCTTATTTACCTGGGGCCTCTTTCCCTTCCATATGAAGTTGGTGATTTGTTTCTCCATCTCATTAAAGAATGTCCCTGGGATTTGGATCGGAATTGCATTAAATGTATAGATTGCTTTTGGTAGAACGGACATTTTCACAATGTTAAGTCTTCCTATTCATGAGCAAGGTATGTTCTTCCACTTATGTAAGTCTCTTTTGGTTTCTTGCAGAAATGTACTGTAGTTTTCTTTGTATAAGTCTTTTACATCTCTGGTAAGATTTATTCCTAAGTATTTTATCTTCTTGGGGGCTACTGTAAATGGCATTGATTAGGTGATTTCCTCTTCGATATTCTTTTTTTGGTGTAGAGGAATCCAACTGATTTTTTATGTTTATCTTGTATCCTGATACTCTGCTGAACTCTTCTATCAGTTTCAGTAGTTTTCTGGAGGATTCCTTAGGGTTTTCTGTGTATAAGATCATGTCATCTGCAAATAGAGATGCTTTTACTTCTTCCTTGCCAATCTGGATGCCCTTACTTTCTTTATCTAGCCTAATTGCTCTGGCTAGGACTTCCAGTACAATGTTGAATAAAAACGGTGATAAAGGGCATCCTTGCCTGGTTTCCGATCTCAAAGGGAATGCTTTTAGGCTCTCTCCATTTAGGGTGATGTTGGCTGTTGGCTTTGTATAAATGCCTTTTGTTATGCTGAGGAATTTTCCTTCTATTCTTATTTTGCCGAGAGCTTTTACCATGAATGAGTGTTGAACTTTGTCAAATGCCTTTTCTGCATCAATTAATAAGATCATGTGATTCTTGTCCTTTGTTTTATTCATGTGGTGGATTACATTAATTGTATTTCTAATGTTGAACTATCCCTGCATACCTGGTATGAATCCCACTTGGTCATGGTGAGTTATTTTTTTTGATATGTTGTTGAATTCTATTGGCTAGAATTTTGTTGAGGATTTTGCATCTACATTCATGAGGGATATAAGTCTTTAATTTTCTTTTCTTGTGGTGTCTTTACCTAGTTTTGGTATCAGGGATATGGTGGCTTCATTGAATGAGTTTGGTAGTATTCTGTCCTTTTCTATGCTCTGAAATACCTTTAGTAGTAGTGGTGTTAACTCTTCTCTGACAGTTTGATAGAACTCTGCAGTGAAGCCATCCAGACCAGGGCTTTTTTTTTGTTGGGAGTTTTTTGATTACCTTTTCAATCTCTTCTTTTGTTACAGGTCTATTTAGTTGTTCTACCTCTGTTTGTGTTAGTTTAGGTAGGTAGTGTGTTTCTAGAAATTCATCCGTTTCTTCTGGGTTTTCAAATTTGTTTGAGTACATTTTTTCATAGTAATCTGATATGATTCTTTTAATTTCAGTTGGGTCTGTTGTAATATCGCCCATCTCATTTCTATTCAGGTTATTTGCTTCCTGTCCTGTTTTTCTTTTGTCAGTTTGGCCAGTGGTTTATCAATTTTGTTGAGTTTTTTCAAAAAAACAACTTTTGGTCTTGTTAATTCTTTCAATTGTTTTTCTGTTTTCTATTTCATTTAGCTCAGCTCTAATTTTTATTATTTGTTTTCTTCTGGTGCCTGTGGGTTTCTTTTGTTGCTCTCTTTCTATTAGTTCAAGTTGCAGGGATAATTCTTTGATTTTTGCACTTTCTTCTTTTTGGATGTGTACAGTCATTCATGTAAATTGGCCTCTGAGCACGGTTTTTGCTGTGTCCCAAAGGTTCTGATAGGAAGTGTTTTCTTTCTCACTGGATTCTCTGAATTTCTGTGTTCCATCCTTACTGTCTTCTATAATCCAGTCTTTTTTGAGCAGGGTATTGTTCAGTGTTCAAGTGTTTGATTTCTTTTCCCTGTTTTTTCTGTTATAGATTTCCACCTTTATGGCCTTATGGTCAGAGAAGATGCTTTGTAATATTTCAATGTTTTGGATTCTGCTAAGGATTTCTTTATGACTTAATATGTGGTCTATTCTAGAAAATGTTCCATGTGCACTAGAGAAGAAAGTATACTTGGTTGCTGTTGGGTGGAGTGCTCTGTATATGTCTGTGAGATCAATTTGGTGGCATTTAGATCTTCCGTGTCTTTATTGAGCTTCTTTCTGGATCCTGTCCTTCACCAAAAGTGGCGTGTTGAATTCTCCTACTATTATCGTGGAGCTGTCTATCTCGCTTTTTGATGTTGATAGAGTTTGTTTTATGTATCTTGCAGCCCTGTCATTCAGTGCATAAATATTTAATATGGTTATATCTTCTTGGTGTATTGTCCCTTTAATCATTATATAGTGTCCTTCCTTATCCTCTCTGGTGAATTTAACTTTGAAGTCTGTTTTGTCAGAAATTAATATTGCCACTCCTGCTCTTTTTTGATTATTGTTTGCTTGATATATTTATTTCCATCCTTTGAGTTTTAGTTTGTTTTTGTCTCTAAGTCTAAGGTGTGTCTCTTCTAGGCAGCATATAGACGGATCTTGTTTTTTTAATCCATTCTGCCTCTCTCTGTCTCTTTATTGGTGCATTTAGTCCATATAGATTCAGGGTAATTATGGATAGGTACGAATTTAGTGGTATCATTTTGATGTCTTTTTTTTTGTGTATTGTTGACAGTTTCTTTTTCCCACTTGATTTTATGTGCTGAGTAGATTTTCTTTATATATTGTTGTTTCCTCACATTTGTGGTTGTTGATTTTGTTTCTTCTTAGTCTGTATTTTTCCCTTGTATTTTGTTTGATGAGTAGGATAGTTTGTCACTTTTGCGGTTACCTTATTATTTACTCCTATTTTTCTAAATTTAGAACTTTTATTTCTTTGTATTGCCATATCTTCCTCTCCATATGAAAGGTGTATGATTACATTTCTTAGTCCCTCTTTATTATTTTAATGTTGTCTTCTTTTATATAATAAGATCACTGTTACTGTGTTTTGGGTTTTTTTTTTTTTTTTTTAAGTAATCTTGCTTTGTTTTTTTGGATTTCCCTGTCTGGGTTGACTTTGCTCTGCCCAGTGTTCTAATCTTGGGTTGATACCTGATATTATTGATTTTCTAACCAAAGAACTCCCTTTAGAATTTCTTGTAGTTTTGGTTTGGTTTTTACAAATTCCCTAAACTTGTATGTAGCTGGAAATGTCTTAATTTCACCTTCATATTTAAGAGACAGTTTTGATGGATATATGATTCTTGGCAGGCAATTTTTTTCCTTCAATTTTAACTATGTCATCCCATTGCCTTCTTGCCTGCATGGTTTCTGCCGAGTAGTCTGAGCTTGTTCTTATTGGCTCTCCTTTGTAGGTAACTTTTCATTTATCCCTTGCTGCTCTTATAATTCTCTCTTTATTTTTGGTTTTGGCAAGCTTGATTATAATATGTCTTGGTGACTTTCTTTTCAGACCTACCTTATGTGGAGTTTGATGAGCATCTTGGATAGATATCTTCTCATCCTCACAATATCAGGGAAGTTTTCTGCCAACAAATCTTCAACAATTTTCTCGGTATTTTCTGTTATCCCTCCCTGTTCTGGTACTCCAGTCACTCATAGGTTATTTCTTGTGATAGAGTCCCACATGATTCTTAAGGTTTCTTCATTTTTTAAAATTCTTTTATCTGATTTTTCTTCAAATATATTAGTGCCAAGTGATTTATCTTCAAGTTCAGAAATTCTAGCTTCTACTTGCTCATTTCTGCTCCTCCTTCTATTGAGTTGTTTAATTCTATAATTTTATTGTTAATCTTCTGAATTTCTGATCGCTGTCTGTCTATGGATTTTTCCAGTTTATTAAACTTTTCATTATGTTCCTGAATAATCTCTCTAATTTTCTCAGTTACTTTATCTGTGTGTTTCTTGGCTTGTTCTGTGTATTGCCTCATTTTCTTCCTGATGTCTTGAAGGGTTCTGTATATTAAACTTTTGTATTCTGCATCTGATAATTCCAGGAATGCATTTTCATCTAGGAAATCCCTCGATTCTTTGTTTTGAGAGTTGACACATATTTTCCTAGCCTCCTGACCTCCCGACTCTAGTAAGACATGACTGTAAGATATTAGTAAGGACTGTGAAACACTCTGTGTTTTCTTAATTTGTGCTATAGTCAACATCTGATTAAGCTCTCTGAATTGTTCACTTAACTTTCTAACAGCTACTGTTTTTTGCTCTTGTTCTTTTTTCTTCAAGCATTTTAACTGTTCCTCAAGTTCAAGTTCTAGATTCTTAAATATTATCTTTTAGTTTTATGTTTTACCTGATGAAACTCAGAATCATATCTCAATTCCTGACTTACAAATTTCTATAGATTACAACTTTATTTTCATCTACAACTGACACAAAATAAGACTTTCCTTTAGTACCACTTTACTTTTTCTTATCAAATAAAATAGCACTAATATATTCCAGTCACATAAGTTTGGAAGTTTTGTGTATTTAGGTATTCCAAGAGATAACATAAAGGGAAAAAAAGTTAATTTCATATCCATATATAACTCCAGATTCCTCACCTGTACTATAATCTCACACTAATGTCCTATTTGTTATACTTTTATTCATAAAAAATATCCAGAATTGACTAGAATATTAGAATACTACTGGTGCTATTCATTATCATTGATTTATTTTTATTTTAAATTAAAAACTGCTCTAGTGTTTGACCATAATTCATATTATTGGCTCTTGCTTTAAGTAGGATGAATGCTGAGCATACTTCTAAGAGAAAAACGCCATCCAGTTCTGATTTTTAAAGAATTTTCTGTAAACTGTGGTGTTTTAATATAGCAGATGCTTTTTTAACCAAGATATATATAAACAAAATATTTCAAGGATACATAATACCGTATCCTTCATTTGATTTGAAAGGGAGAAATTGGATGAAGAAATCTGGCTTTTATATTTTCCATTATAATCAAAAGTTATAGAGGCAGATTCTTAAGGCAGTTAACCTTTTTTTTCTGATTTTCCTGAAATAAAAGTCCAACGTTTACCTATGCACATGCCTTGCATCTATTTTTTCTTGGAATGGGAGATCAGATGACTCATAATATAAGACCTCATACCATTTCCTTACTATATAGCTTGGCTTGAAAAATCATAAAATGTGATCAATGAAATATCTAAATGTGAGACATAATGTAATGATAATCTTATGTGAATCTTTTTTTTTTTTTTTCTAATCACTAAAGAAAAATCTCACTAAAATGTTTGGTTAAGCCATCATGCATGAAATCATAGCACACAAGGGTGAATCCCTATTAAAAATAAGCCTTTCCGGAAAAGTAGTATTTCACCAAAACTAAAGAGTAATTGGCAGCAATACTTTGCCTATACAACTTCAAGACAGTTCAAAGTATTTCTAACCCTCACTCCAAGTGATATTTTTTGTCCCAATTCTATTTGATTGCCTGCATCACCTGAGATTCAACTCTGAACAACAACAAAATAAGTGCCTGGTAGATATCTTTATACTTTTGCTTAAGAAATTCTAGCAAAAATATGCCTGCAGGGTTCAGGTCAATGCTTCTTTAAATCTGACAAATAAATTTTCCAGTGTTAGAAAGGTGTAGGTATAAAAACAAGATAAAACACAGAAGCAAAGTTATTTGTTATCTAAAAATAATGATAATAAAATAAATGAATAAAGTAGTAAAGCCATCACAACATATGAAGGTTATGATACCTCGTTAATATGACTGATGTCCCATTTCCAAAGATATGTTCAACTTCGTTTCTGATATAAAATATTCCTCTTCTTGATCGTTTCTCACCATTTTCAGGTGGTCATCATAATAGATTGAAATAGATGACATATTTTATTCAGTCTTTTAGGCAAAGTGGATAGTGTAGAGAAACTAATAAACACAACTAATATTAGCCTTACTTTTGCCCACCCTACCCAGTAACTAATTCCTTAATTAGTATGTTTAAAATATGCATCCAATTTTTAGAGATCACTTAAACTTCCTGACACCTAGAGTCTTTTTGTTTATACACTGGAATACTCTGAAATAAGAATTGAGGAATTTTGCCTGTAAGAATAGTTAACACTGCACTAAAATAAACTAACTTAAAAAAATTAAGGTTCTCATCTTTTAGCTATTCTGATCAATTTGCCATATTGCCGTATGTAGAACACAACGAAATATCCCATTGTATCATATTTCTACAGCAACATAGTAAATATATAATTTATTTCCCTGATTAAAAACAAATGTTTTGTCTGTTTTTTTAGGACTTCTAGCAAGATTTTTCTGAGTCCTTTCTGTAAATAGAAATGGTAATCCCGAACACTGCTGATCATAGGGACATCTGTACAATCATTAGAAAACCATCCCTTTGTGCCATGACTCCGTGATCTCGCCAGAGTTTGCATCTCTTCCCCTTCCACATGAGCATTCGATTCAAGAAAAATGAACACACTAACCTGTGCCCAGGATCTGTCCCAGACCTCTCAGTATGCATAGATCTATTCTTTTTTGTCTTAAATAGACAAAAGATTGTGGAAACTGCTTACTAGATGGGTGTAAATGAGACAATAGAAATGCATTTTTCATAAAAAAAATTTGTCTTTACAATGGTGATGTTTTCTATATCATACTTTGGTCATCCATCCAATCCTATTCTTAACAAAATATCATCAATTCCTTTTGAGACTATTTGTTTATTGTTAAGATACCCACTGGTGCCTTCCCAGGAGTGAGTTACAGTCGTTTGAAAGAAGCATAATTCTAATGGTATGGATTTAGTTTTTATTTTGTGAAGTTACTATTCTCCATGAACTAAGTTGCATATTTTGTGTGGCTGACAATATATTTTAACAGTATTAATTCAGTAAACCTGACTTAATAAGTGAAAAAATTTCATTACCTTTACTTTCTAAAGTACTTTTTGTATGAAATTCATATTAAAAAATGTGTGATATGGAGAAGAACAAAACATTTTAAACAAAAAATTCCATTAATGTGTACAGCATATTTTCTCATGTCTGCTAGACATTACATCAGTTACTTTCAGTGCTTTAAGCTATTCTCCATTTGAATAATAATAAGCATTTTATTGTCAAAATTTATTCTTTAAACAGTGGTCAAATCTCCTGACTTTCAAAGAAAAGGTATATTTTTTTCTGGCTGAAGATTGTTTTTTACTTCCCTTGAAATAATATGCATAAGTATTCTAATAAAATTCAAGTCTGATACTTACATTTAAAAAAGAATTTTAAAAAACCTTTAAAAAATTTAAAAGTGCTGTTTTATTATGTAAGACATAAGAAAAGAATAGATCCTATTAACCTGGTTTCTTTGTCAAAATAAAGGCTATGTTGTTTTAGGCAATTGAAAGTTTTATACTAGTAATCTACAGTTTTAGCTTCAGATAAAGTGACGGGGAAACCTTACCTCTCAAAAGAATTCAAGGCCCTATTTACAATTCACTTGTAAAAATGAAATTTCATATTATGTTATTAAGATCATTCATTCAAATATATGTGTGTTGTTATGAAACTATATGATGATTGTATTTGTTTCAGAAAATGATGTTAACATTAAAACATTTTAAATGATGATTTCTAATCAACTACATTAATGTAATGATTTTATTTTATTATTTATGTATATTTACCTTAAATGAGAAACAATATTATATGTTGTTAAATGCACAGATGCATCTATCCACGATTATTTGGTGTAAATTCCCCTATGATTTTTTTAGCTTTGAAATTTCTCCTGGTGTTATTAGTGTTGAAGTAGCTGACCGTGACAAAACTGTAGCTAGGAAGGAATTCTGTACAAGTGTGGTGGCATATAGGAAATAATTTATTCCCTGCAATTGTGTCTCAAATAAATACAGAAGTTGCCCATTTCGAGGAAAGGATAAAGAGACAGGGAATTTACAATTATGCCAACCAGTGGGTTTGGCCAACCAGTACTTCTCTACTTCTTTATATTGTCTCTAATCTGTGTGTATGTACGTGTTTAGTATAATCCATAGTGGTTATAGCTGACAGTGTGATCATAAAATATTTTAATTTTTTGGTTTTCTAGATCATCATAGAGCAAGTAAAAGAGTTATTTGCAATAGCACTCTGCCTTATGGCATGTCTAATGTTACAATCTGCTTCTGTAAAGATTAAGTCAAAAAAAAAAAAAACCTGTGGGCATTTCTATTCTGTCACTTGTAGTTACTATGAGTAGAAATTGACTGGATAATACCTAGCAACAACAATACAATGTTGTCTTACTGTGTTGTATGATTATCTTACCATGAGATAAATTTTTTTGTAATCAGAAAGTAAGTCTTATGAAATAGTGTAATTCTGAAATTACTCAGCACAATACTGTGCTCACAGAAGATGCTCAATAATTATTACATACATATAATTTTAAATTGACACTATGAGAAATATAAAAATGGGGGTGTGTGTAATTGTCCATGGAACATATACAATATTTTATGCAGCTATTTTTTATAGAGCAAGAGGCAGTTATTTGAACAGAACAAGTGCACACTGCATGGTTTAAAATCAGGAAAGTTGTAGGTCAGTGTTGTATTCTTTCACCATACTTACTCAATTTGTACGTTGAGCAAATAATCCGAGAAGATGGACTATATGAATAAGAATGTGTCATCAGGATTGGAGGAAGACTCATTAACAACCTGCGTTATGCAGATGACAAATCCTTGCTTGCTGAAAGTCAAGAGGACTTGAAGCACTTACTGGTAAAGATCAAAGACCACATTCTTCAGTATAGATTGCACCTCAACATAAAGAAAACAGAAATCCTCACAACTGAACCAATAAGCAATACCATGACACGTGGAAAAAATATTGAAGTTGTCAAGGGTTTCATTTTACTTGGATCCACCATCTACCCACATGGAAGCAGCAGTCAAGAAACCAAATGATGTATTGCATGGGGCAAATCTGCTGCAAAAGACCTCTTTAAAGTGTTAAAAAGCAAAGATATCACTTTGATAACTGTGGTGCTCCTGACCCAAGCCGTAGTATTTTCAATCGCCTTTTATGCATGCCAGAGTTGAACAAGGAAAAGGAAGACCGAAGAAAAATTGACAGATTTGAATTATGGTGTTGGCAAAGAATATTGAGTATGTCACGGACTGTTAGAAGAGCAGACACATCTGTCTTGAGTGCAGTACAGCCAGAATGCTCCTTAGAAGAGAGGACGGCGAGACTTAGTCTCATGTATTTTGGACATGTTATCAGGAGGGATCAGTCCCTGGAGAAGGACATCATGCTTAGTAAAGTAGAGGGTCAGTGAAAAAAGAGAAAGACCCTGAACAAGATGGATTGACACCAGTGGCTGCAACAATGAACTCAAACATACCCACTACGGTGAGAATGGAGCAGGACTGAGGCAATATTTCCTTCCGCTATCCATAAGGTTGCCATGAGTTGGAGTCGACTCAACAGCACCTAACAACAGCAACAACATAGTTATATATGAATGCTTCCATTATATCATAAGAAAATATGATCCGAAATTAACACACTAAAGCATGTATAAGTTTCCAGACTGAATTAATGAAAAAATGTAAAACATCCAAGAAAGCAATTCTAAAATGCTAGTGTAATCAGCTTATTTATAGCATTCAAACTCCCTAGTTTCAAAATACAGAGGCCATTTTGACTAATTTTGCATAGAAATAACTTAATGAATAAATAATGTCTAGTTCACAGAATTGATAGGAACTGGAGACAATCAGAAAATAAGCTGAAACAAAGGGAAGCTAGGCAGATGGATTATAGACATGTTCACAACATGCTGCCATGGTTAGTGAGCGCGGGATACTTGGACCTCTATTACTACTAAAATTGGACATGAGACTGTCCACTGATAGTTACAGAGGTCCCTGAAAATCAGAGGTTTCTGGCATCTTACTTGCCCTCTTCCTGCTTCACAGAATCATTAACCCAGATTCAAAATCCCAAGGAAGTGAACATGACTGATGAAGCCAAAATGCATGTACCTACATCTTGGTCCCAGAGAGGAGTCAAAAGTCAGCATAGCTTTTGAAAGCTTGGATTGCAAAGTGATAGAATTGGAATTTCCCAATCATAGATAAGGGCTCTATTCCTGGAAAGCCAAATATCAAGAGATATCTCAACAACACTTGCAAGTAACACCTAGGTGCTTATATCTTTATCTGTACTGGAATAATTCTTTGATTTTTTTTTTTTTACTCAGTGTGTTGTAGTTTTCTGCATATCTATTTATGTGTATTTTATTATACTTACATGTCAGTATTTCATTTCTTTGGAGTAATTGTAAATGGCATTTCTTTTTTTTTATTTGAAATTCCAGTTATTCATTGTTGCTTTATAGGAAAGCAATTGACTTATAGCTGTTGATTTACAGTGCTGTTCAGGTCATCTCTATGCTTATTGATTTTTTGCTTGCTTGGTCTACCTATTTTGAAAGAGGGGTGTTGACATCTCCAACTGTAATATTGGATGTGTCTACTTCTCTTTTAACTTCTATCAGTTGTCTCAGGTGTTTTTATGCTCCGTTGTTAGGTGCCTGCATATATTAGATTTTTATTTCTTTCTGGATAATTGATCACTTTATTATTATATAACTTTGCTCTTTATGCCTAATAATTTCTCGTGTCCTGACATCAGCTTTGTCTGAAATTAACATGCCTACTAAAACTTTATTTTGATTAGTGTTAGCATGGTATATTTTAACCATTATTTTACTTTTCTTTTTTTTTTTTTTACTTACAACATGAGTCTTCATATTGAAAATGGGGTTTTGTATAAAACATATAGTTGTGCCTTGTTTTTCTGCCCCCTCTAAAAACTTCTGTCTTTTAATTGATGTATTTAGACTGTTTATGTTTGAAGTGATTATTGATAAAGCTGGGTTAATAGCTGCTATGGTTATAACTGTTTTCTATGTGATGCATTTATCTTTTCCTTCTTTCTTTTCACCATGTTTCTGTTTCTTTGGTTTAATTGAACCTTTTATATATTCATATATCTCTTCTCCTGCCATAGGGTTTGCAGTAAACTTTAAACTTCTCTAAATTAATTTTCAAATAACACAATTTTGCTTCATGTATGGTTCAGATACCCCATATATTGCAACTTTCGTAATCGTCCCACAGTTTTTGAATGTTGAATTTTGTGGTTTTGTTTTGTATTCTTTTTCCACTTTGTATTTCAGTTGGAGAAGTTTCTACTGACTGATCTTCAAGCTCACTAATTCTTACCTTGGCCTTGTCCAATCTACAGATCTATAGGGTGTTTGATTTATAGGATTTCCCTTTGATGCATTATTTTCAGTTTCCATTTCTCTATTTATATTACCCCTGTCTGTTCTTGCATGCTGTCTACTTTTTTCTACTACAGCCCTTAACAGATTACTAACCACCAATATTTTAAATATCAACATGGGTGCCATATCTGAAACTAGTTCTGATACTTGCTTTGTCTCTTCAGGCTGTGTTTTATCTTGCCTTTGGACATGACTTACAATTTTTGTTGAAAGCTGGACATATACAAATTAATAGAAACAGTGGTGAATAGGCCTTAAGTGTTAGAAATTATGTTAATCTGGATAGTAGTTGGACTGTGTTTAATGTTTTGGTAGTTGTAGGTGTCATAAGGAATCCTGGTGGTACAGTGGTTAAGTGCTGGGCTGCTAACTGAAAGGTTGGTGGTTCAAACCCACCAGTGGCTTTGCAAGAGAAAGATGTACTAGTCTGCTTCCATAAAGACTACAGCTTTAAAAACTCTATGGGCCAGTTCTACTCTGTCCTATAGGATCACTGTTACTTGGAATTGACTCAGCAACAATGGGCTTGGTTTTGGTTTTATAGGCTTCAAATCCCTCTAGTATTTTTGTTTTTAGTTTTCCATTCTTGACTATGAGTTTCACTTTTTCATTAGGTAATCCTCCTCAGAGAGAATCTGCATCTTACAGTTATTTTAACTATAATCCACTATTATTAGACTGGAGCCTTTTTGGTGTGGTGGTAAAATGTATAATCAGTGAAGAGTTCTATAAGTTTCTGACTAAATTTTATTTTTTCACTGGGCCTGGGTCTCTGGGTTGTAATATTCACCAGTGATTCTATAACAATATAGTTTCCATCTTTCTTAGGTGAGATAGGAAGGCTAAATGGGGCTGGAGTAGAAGAAATGTCCTTTGCCTGTTTTGGGCGAGGCTCTGCAAAATATTTTCTCCTTGTGAGGAGGCCTTTGTAATAAAGCATGCTCTGGGAAAGAACTGCTCTTTTCATGTCTCCTGCCAGAGCCATGAAAGGGTATTTCTTACATTTTCAACATTAAACCTTGGTGAAGCTCCTAAATGTAAAACTGATAACAATGTGGGTGTTCCCAAGACCTCACATGAGTCCACATTCAGTCTAAAATAATTCATCAAATTATCATTTTTGTTCACCTATCGATTTATGGCTACAAAGCCTTCTGCTCCAGGTAAGCACATCTCATCCTCTACTCTCTATACTCACCTATCCCGCTACATTTTTGGGTGATGATTTGCCTTGCAACCTCCATTTTCTGATGATCTAAGAAAAGTCATTCAGCTTTTTTTTCTTTTCCTATTAAAGGATGGGAGTGAAAACTTTCAAGCTAATTATATACCATAGCTGAAACTGAAAATTGATATTTGCTTTTCTATCACTGCAAAAAAATCCCAAGGATTAAAAAGGATTAAAAAAAAAAAAAGGATAGCATGATCTAATGCTGCAACTGTCAAGTTAGCTGAATTTTGCCTGTCTGAAAAGTTTTCACCTCCATTGTATTTCCTCAAAATTTTAAGCCATCTCATGTAATGCCTATTAAAAAAAAAATGCCTATTAATTCATCACAATACCTAAAGCACTTTAGGAACTGGTATTGTAATTAGCCTTCTGTACATGAGGTCAGATAAGGAGGAGAGTTCATAGGAGAGACGCCTATGCTCTAAACCACTTTGGCCACATTCCAAGAGTGAGAATTAGTCAGTTGGCCCCACATAGATCTAAGAGGATTGAGAAATGGTTCCTAGCATCATGCAGAGGGAGGAAAATGTGAATATTACGGAATGGTTATTTTTATCTTTTTCCCTGAGTTTTGAGGGACACTCAAGCTGATCTTTGAATCATTAATTCAATGTTCTGACTATACGATTTTCATTTTATTGTATCTATTATATTTTAATTTTTGTGATCATGTTATTTTTTTATGAAAATAATCTTGCTTTATATTCTGAAGTCTGTTTATAATATACATATTATTCTCGTCTGTTTATAGTGTATGCATTATGCTCTTAGTTATGATTGACCAACTAAGTTCAATATTTTTTTTTAGTTTTGTTTCATGTCATGGTATAAGTTTATTTTCTTCTAAGTATTACTGCTATTTTCTGAAAATGAGCCATTTCTATTGCCCTTCTGTGCCTTTTCTTATTTCTTTCAATTTATTTATCTTTCCTAATTTTTACAGAGAAACCTTTTTTCCAAGGAATTGGTTGAATGAATTGTATGCACAAAAGCTCAAACACTTCTTCAAAAATAAGAAAAAAATGTTTATGCTTCTATAGTTTTATTTGGCAATACAGAGAATTCAAGTAGCTTTGAAGTATTAAAAAAAGATTAGTCTTTATTCTATATTTATTCTTCCTTGATCACTTCAACAATATTTTCAAAAAACAGGAGATGAGCACATAGATTCAAATTATTAACTTAAGATTGGAGCCACTATACTTTTAAAATATATTTCCTTTCACTTTATAAACTGATACAACTTAAATAGAAAATGTCTCCTGGCCATCTGTTACTTTAGTGTTGTTAAATGGAGTGAGATTCAATTATTTTATGTGCTCTCCAGTTCCAGTTGCCATCAAGTCAATTCCAACTCATGGAGACCCCATGTGTATGAGAGTAGAACTCTCTCTATAGGATTTTCAGTGGAAGATTTTTTGGAAGTAGATTGCCAGGGCTTTCTTCCATGTTTCTTCTGGGTAGACTCAAACTTCCAACCTTTAAGTTATCAGCTGAACGTGTTAACTATTTGCACCATTGAGAGACTCTAAATAACAGCTGTTTAAAATATATATACATCATATAATATTAAATGTAACAAGAAATCATATGTTAGGCTGTCAAGGGTTAAGGTCAGGTTCAGAGGCTCCATCTTCAGGTACTCAATGAGTTCTTTAACCTTTCAGTTCTGCCCATATGAAAGTGCATGCTTTTCTTAATGGGCATATCATTAAAACTGCATTCCACACATATAGAAAGGAAAAGAAGAAAAAGGTAAAAAGAGACACGCTAGCTAAGACCTTGCCTTTTAAAAGAGCTTTTCTCCTTAGATCTCATTGATTGAGACTATTTCACATGCCAACACTGGCTTCCAGAGATGGTAGAACACGTACATCCTCAGTTGGGCATGTTATCCAGACTGTATGGATGTTGGGTAGGGAAGCAGCAATATTCATTCCAAATCCATTTACTTAGCCAATAAAAAAATATATTCAATACAGATATTCTGTAAAATAATAATAGTATGATTTTCATAGAAATAAATAACATTACATCCAACTCTTACAAATACTATTAGAAAAGCTAGTTACTTGATCATGGTCTCTGCTACATACTCTGGCTCCTAATGAAAGAAAATTAAATTGACCATTTTTTAATAAATGTACAATGTGCCATGGTAATATATCTAATTCTATTCCTTCTATGCTAACACAAAAATATTCCAATATAACATTATGATAATCTGTGTAAAGTTATACAGCATAATATAGACTATCAGTTTTTTTCATTTGTGTGAATGTGTATTTAATATTATCATATATGCATGGTAATATGTACTTCAGGGAGATTAAAATTATTTTAAACAGCTACCTTACTCTAAATCAAATGATGTATCACATTGGGCAAATCTGCTTCAAAAGACTTCTTTAAAGTGTTAAAAAATAAAGATCTCACAAAGATTGCTACTTCCCTATCCAACATTCATACTCTCTGCATAACATGCCCAACTAAGAATGTACATGTTGCACCATCTCTGGAAACCAAATGTTGCCTTGTGATACAGTCTCAGTCAATGAGATGTAAGCAGAGAATCTCTTTTAAAAGGCAAATTGTTAGTTAGCCTGTCTCTTTTTGCCTTTTTGACTAGGGTGTGCCTGACCAAGTCGTGGTATTTTCAATTGCCTCATATGCATATGAAAGCTGGACAATGAATAAGAGAAGACTGAAGAAAATGAATGGCTTTGTATTATGGTGTTGGCGAAGAATACTGAATATACCACAGTCTGCCAGAAAAATAAGCAAGTCTGTCTTGGAAAGAAGTACAACCAGAGTGCTTCCTTGAAGCGAGGATGGCGAGGCTTCATCTTACGTACTTTAGGCATGTTATCAGGAGAGGCCAGTCCCTGGAGAAGGACATCGTGTCTGGTAAAGTAGAGGGTCAGCAAAAAAGAAGACCCTCCAATGACATGTATTGATACAGTGGCTGCAACAATGGGCTCAAGCACAGCAACGAATGCAAGAATGGCACAGGACCAGGCAGTGTTATGTTCTGTTGTACATAGGGTCACTATGAATCAGAATGGACTTGACGGCACCTAACAACAACATTACTCTTACAAAAAATTTCTTTTATTCATGTGTTTTTTTCTCTTCTTGTCTGTAGTTCTACCAAACTAAAAACCAAACCCATTGCCATTCAGTCAGTTCCAACTCATAGTGGCCCTACAGGACAGAGTAGAGCTGCCCCATAAGAATTCCAAGGAGCAGCTGGTGGATTTGAATGGCTGACCTTTTGGCCAGCAGCCAAGCTCTTTAACCACTATACCACCAGAGCCCCCATAGATTCTACAACATAGCCTAAACTATCAATTACAATTTCATACCCCAATAATAATAAAATTTGTGCATGTGTCACTTTTGCATTAAAAGACTTTGAAGTGAAACTGTTTAAATTACACAGAATGTTGTAATCTATTTTAGAAGGAGTTCCATAACTAAGCATTTTTTGTGTGTTTTCAGTGATACAATTGGAACAATTTCATTAAACAGAAAATTCCTGGAGGTGGTAAAGAACATTTGCCACCAATGCCAGAAAAATCACTCCATTTATCACATATAGGGATATATGATATGCTTATATAATATGTATTTGCCAGAAAAATCACCTCATTTGTCATATATCTGGATTTATTATGTGCATATCATGCGTATATCCTGCTATACATACATATGTATATTAATATTATTTTTTGCCTGGTGGTTTTGAACTGCTGAACTTTTGGTTAGCAGCCAAACTCTTAACCACTATGCCACCAGGGTTTCCTTTTATAGAATAAAAGACACTAAATCTTTGACTTTTTTTTTACTAAGTGAAGTTCCATAATTATATCATTGTCTTAGCTAAAAAATAAAGTTTTAGCCTCACTAGGAAGAGACTCAAAATATATGTTTTTTGACTCATATTCACGAGTGAGCTTCAAGTCTCAGTCTTGTTACTAGACAGTTACTAGACACATGACAAGTGAACTACTTAATCTCTTTAAACATTTCTTTCCTATTCTTTAAAATTGGAATATCAATTATATTATCTGTATGTTATTGTTAGAATTTATTAAATCAGCATAAGACATCAGAATTTCTAGTACATAATGAAACTTTTATAAAGGCTAGCTATTATTATTTATGTTATGCTTTATATGATCCTTCTTTTCATTTTTATGTGTCTCATTATCTATATTATTTTTGCTCTTATTAATATCATATTACCATTGCCACAGAATTTACACTAAAAGAAAAAAGACACACTCATGACAGAAATCTAGTTTCAGTGGACACCTTCATGATCATCTTTCAAATCATACAAACCAAAACATCTTATAATAAATTTCTTATAAACCATAGATTCATAAATGATAACATTATGACTTGACCAACAAAAATAATCCCTCTGTCTGGCATAAGTCATCATATGTAATAAGATTGAAATCCATTGAGATAAATGCAAAAATATCAGGGTAGATTCAACTTTCCATGAGTTCTATAATGATAGATTGACAAGACTGATACTATTCACTAGTATTTAGTGAACTCAGAACAGCATTTTTATGACCTGGGATATTTAGCTCAGAGAACATAAGATACAAGAAAGACCCACAAAACATCTATTACTATTTCTTTTCTCTTGTAATTCCAATGAGCAGCAGATAGGCAAATGAATAAATACTGCAGGATGAGAGATTCGTCTTGATATAAAGGGAAAAATATTTTAAAGAAGTAGAACTGTTTGAAACTAAAATGGTCCATCTATAAAGGTAGTTGGAGCCCTGGTGGCACAGTAGTTAAGAGCTATGGCTGTTAACCAAAAGGTCAACAGTGTGAATTCACCAGTCACTCCTTGGAAACCCTATGGGGCAGCTCTACTCTGTCCTATAGGGTTGCTATGAGTTGGAATTGTCTTGACTGCAGTGGATTTGGTTTTTTGGTTTTATAAAGGTAGCTGAAATCCTATAAGAATGTTCAAGCAAAGAATTAAACAGAGCCAATAACTTCTGGATATGGTATACTCTTATTTGGACTTTGGAAACAAATACAACTCACTTGTATGAGTAGCTACAATATACTACTTTCGCTATGCCATGTTCTTTGCATGCATTATCACTTCCCTCTCTCAAAAAAATTAATAATAAAATAAACCAAAAACCAAACCTGTTGCCGACTAGTTGATTCCAACTCATAGTGACCGTATAGGACAGAGTAGGACTGCCCATAGAGTTTCCAAGGAGTGCCTGGTGGATTTGAACAGCCGACACTCTGGTTAGCAGCTGTAGCACTTAATCACTACCCCAATAGGTATTCTTATCATTATCATTATGGTATTTTACAGATGAATAAAAACAGCATCATGGATATAAAAGACATTAAATTTATTGTGGTACCAGGGTCAAAATCATCACAATCATATTGCAAATTTATGCTTTTGGGGTGAAGTGCAGTGTGGAAGGGAGAGTAGCAGAAACATTGTCAGAGAGATAGGAGTTAGCGCGGACAGATGGCAAACAATTAGGAGGATGATTTAGGATGTAATGATTGGCTAGGGAGTAGTGAAATACTAATGCACAGAGGGGTCAAATTGTGAAGCTCCAAGAAAACTAGGAAAAGGAGTCTAGGCAGTTGAAATAATCAGTGAAAAAGCATATCTTGACTACAATGAGATAGATAAAAACAAGACTAGAAACAAAATGAATTGAACTGAAAAGATTAACAAAAGATAATCTTATTAAGTATACTTGGAAGCCAATCAACAAGTGAGCATAACAGAACCATTATGATTAAACCTGAGAAACAGGTCCTAACACAATTACGTTTTGTTCAAAAATGGACAACCTTCATTGACAGTTTGACTACTGAGAGTGGAAGGGACAAAAATAATTTTTAAAAAATACTTTCTGGTTGTAAAATATTCAAAGAATGAAACTGCCTTTTTGTACCTGCAAAGGTAATTCTATGATTTTATGAAATCAGAAGAGGTAGCACCAGTTTTACAGCAGCTCAAAAGTTCACCAATGTTATGGACAGTTTGATAACTCTATTATCAAGAACACGGTGCTAGTCACTTAGTTGGGCTTTCTTCTAAAATATAGTTTATATAGAGAAACAGCTAAAAAAAAAAAATGAAATAATGGTAGGTCAAAAAGTCAAACAGAAAAAAGAATAAAATTTTCTAACTCATCTTCTGTCAGTCCCAATAAGAAATCATAGAAAGGAAAACTGAAGATTGCTTACTATGGCTAAAGAATGGCACTAGTCAGCAGCTTATTCCTCAGAATAACAGAAATTTTATGATGAAACTTCACAATGTATGGAAACATTTTAAACACATAAGTTGGTTACTGGTGTGACATGCTTGCATGAAACAGATTCTGTTTACAAAGTATGGATATACGTCGTTGTTGTGTGCCGTCTAGTCAATACGGATGAGTATAAGGAAATATGAAATATGAATAAGCTAAATTGTTTGGGGCGGGACAACCTTTCATAGAAGAGGAAGGACAATTCAGAAGTAGAGTGCATACACGTTATTCACAAAGAAAAAAGATGCAATAGAAAATGTAATCTAAGCTCCTTAAGAAAAAAGACTTTCTTGTATGATTTCTGCATCTCCTAGAAGATGGAGTTCATGTGTGACCTGAATAATTATAATGAGATGATGATAAGACACAAAGATGTACTATGCTAAAATTAAACATAATTAATTAAACTTGATAGAGTTGGGGTTTCAGATGTAAGGTCCTAATAAAGAACTGGAGGCAGGAAAAAGAAAAGCCATTATATAAGAAAAGCCTTCTTTGTGTCAAGCTTCAGTCAGCCTGTACTTCGTTACGGGCTCCTTGAGAGTTGAGACCTCAAAAGGAATAAAGTAAAATAGCTCTTGCTTTGTTGTCTCTGGCCCATTATGAGGGAAGAAAGCTAACTGTCAAAATACCAGAAAACTCACAACGGTCAAATTTAATTTGGTGCTATATTTTCAGGTCTTGTTGAAATGGTTTACTCGCCTCAAGACAACTAGCCAGGTTCTATACGAAGAATCAAATGGAGCATTGAACCTTGCTCACTTTCAATGTTTGGATGTTCCAAACTTTTGGATAAATTTAGAAATTATAGTTTTACACTATAAAGATGGTGTTGTAAACCCTTTATATTTCTTCTTGAATAGAACTTAAAAAAGATTTCATTAACTATTTTTTTCCATATAAGATTATGAAGCATATGGATCAATTTGAAGGTAGTTTTCTCCACATGGGTCATAACATACCTCAACTAAAGATCTCAGAAATTGAGAATTTCCTGGTGGCTCAGTGGTTAAGAGTCTGGCTGCTAACAAAAAGGGAGGCAGTTTGAATCTACCAAGTGCTCCTTGGAAACTCTATGAGGCAGTTCTACTCTGTCCTGTAGGGTCACTATGAGTCAGAATCGACTCTAAGTTATCAGATTTGGTTCTGGTATGGTCCTCAGTTTTTTGATTTACTAGTAATAGTCTTCTACTAATTAAGTTAAGTATATGAGTAAAAAAAAAAAACTAGTATATATTTAGTATTCGTAAACTGATAATTATTGAGGTGGAAGCGTACAGGGTACGTGTTCATCACTGTCAGAAAGCTCTTCCTAAGGTAATTTTAAAATATTCATTTTCAATGTTCTAATTTATTACAGCTAGATTTGCTGAGGGAAATATAGCTGCTAAAATATTTCCTTTCATGAGTTTCCCCTGAAAAGAGTAACTTAAGAAAATTTGAAGGAGCTCCGTTTATTCCACTATAAAAGTCTGCCTTAGGCAGGCACTCTAATTAGTAATGAGTGGGCAATCAAATATGCCAAAGAGAACAAGGATATGGATTCTCCCTGGTATACAATGGCCAGTTTATTATGGAAGGAGCCCTGGTGGCACAGTGGTTAAGTGTTTGGCTGCTAACTAAAAGTTAGCAGTTCAAATCCACCAGCCACTCCTTGAAAACCCCATGGGGCAGTTCTACTCTATTTTATAGTGTCACTATAAGTTGGAATCGTCTCGATGGCAATGGGTCTGGATTTCTTGGTTTATTATACAAAGGGACATTGGTGAGTGACAGAAAGAGAGAGATGGAAGAGAAGATAAAGTAGAATATTGAAGAAAGAAAGCTTCACGAATAAATGTCCTATCTATTCATAAGCGAAAGGTGGAAGTGCAGAATAGGGATGTCTAACACAGAACAGTATTCATTCTAGGGATCATATCCTAGAGTAACAAGGGTTTTTCTCAGATTTTTCCCAGAGTGGTAGATGTACCTCTTCTGGAGTAAAATTGCAAATTTAGATATGGGTAGGAAAGGGTTAAATCAACTTTTAGTTCTTGTACTTCAGTCTGTGATCTTATAGTCAAGTAAGATAACATGGCATTCCTCTACAGGCAGATTGGGAGGGACAGGGGAGAAAGGGACAGGTAGGTGAGGCTCAGTGTACTGTCCACTCGAGTTTAAATCTCTAGCTAGCATCACAAACCTAGGAAAATGGTTAAATATCTATCATATATGTATCAAATATGTATTCAGTTGTACAACAATATAAATAGCTTTTCATCATGCTGGGAAAAAAAAAATGTAGGAATGGAGAGACCTACCATTATTTACCAAACAAGACTGTATTTCTTTAATTTTCACACCTATATTGTGACAAGGAGAGCTGGGTTTTATAATTCACCTCATTTATTCACACTATAGCTATCTTTGTTCTTTTATAGCTATATACTGCTAGAGAAAATTTTTATTTTACTGTTTTTCCTACTCTTTTTCTCCATCCTATAATTCTTAAACAACAAGAAAACAAAATAAGAATGCTTGCTTAAGGTAATATGAGATAATGAGAATTACCTCCATTTATTAGATCTCTCTCTTTTTTTCTTTTTTTGTACCTCCTAATTCCACAAAATAGGAGTGTATTGAATTTAGCTTCATACTTTGTGTATTAAAATTTTTTCCTCTTTTGGTAGAAATAGGAAATCATCAAACTCTGTATTAAAGGCAATATTATTCAACCTTATGCACTATTGATTTACTGTACTAAATAGAAACACAAAAGAAAAATCCTTATTTCTGGTTTGTCTGACTGTGGTTTCGACAATGGATAGGGAGAAAATATGAGGGGCACATAGGCAGCTATCACACAACCATGCAATTAAGTGTTACACGTGCTGAACCCCATGTAAGAATTTTGTTCATTCTAATTGTGTGCAAACTATCTCATTTGTGCTTTTCCAAATATTACTGTTATAAAATATATATATTATATTATATTTATTATACATATTGTGTTGTATTGTATTATATTATAAATATGTTCTATTCTATTATTCTATTCTATTTATTCTATTCTTATATGTATTATCTTGGAAGAAGTACAGCCAGATGCTCCTTGGAAGCAAGGATGGCAAGACATCTTCTCACATACTTTGGACAGGAGGGACTAGTCCCTGGAGAAGGAGATCATGTTTGGTAAAGTAGAAGGGTCTGCCAAAAAAAAAAGGGAGACCCTCGATGAGATGGATTGACACAGTGTCTGCAAAAATGGGCTCAAGCACAGCAACAATTGTGAGGATGGCAGAGGACCAAGCAGTGTTTCATTGTACATAGGGTCACTATGAGTCAGAACTGACACGATGGTACCTAACAGCAACAGCAACAATAATATATATATACTAGTGGAGTCCCTGAGGTGTGCAAGTGGTTAACAATCTTGGCTACTAACTGGAATCTTGGTAGTTTGAGTCCACCCAGAGGTACGTTGGAAATGAGGCGTGGCAATCTACTTTAGAAAATCAGCCATTTAAAACCCTATGGAGCGTAATTCTGCTCTGACACACACGGTTTTGTTGTAAGACAGAATCAACTTGATAGCAACTGGTTTTAATATATACTAGCATCCCATTTCCCATACAGGGTATAACAGTAATACTTGTAAACTCATTAATGTGATTTCTATTTTTTTTTTTTTTGAGTACGTTTGTTTTTTCCTTTTTCTTTTTTTCTTGACATTCTTTAGATGACAGTTTACAGAACAAACTAGTTTCTCATTAAACAGTTAGTACACATATTGTTTTAGGGCATTGGTTAACAACCCCATGATATGTTAACACTCTCTCTTCTCAACCTGGGGTTCCCTATTACCAGCTTTCCTGTAGCTTCCTGCCTTCTGATCCTTGCCCTTGGGCTGGTGTGCCACCTTAGTCTTGTTTTGTTTTATGGGCCTGTCCAGTCTTCGGCTGAAGGGTGACCCTCAAGAGTGACTTCATTATTGAGCTGAAAGGGTGTCTGGGGGCCATACTCTCAGAGTTTCTCCAGTTTCTGTCAGGCCAGCAAGTCTGGTATTTCTTTTTGAGTTAGAATTTTGTTCTACATCTTTCTCCAGCTGTGTCCGGGACCCTCTATTTTGATCTCTGTAAGAGCAGTCAGTGGTGGTAGCCAGGCACCATCTAACTGTTTGAGTACATGTTTTTATCGAGTTCATCTGAGGCATCCATTTAACTGAGGTTAAATTAGGAGTGTTGCCTATTTGTGGTACATTTTGGCCTCCCTTTAGAGTATATGTGTCTACCTTGTCTTTGATGTTAAGTGCTGCCGCTTGACCTCATATACTTCAAGATCGTATCATCTCAACTGAAATCAGGGAGCCATCTCTTAATGGCAGTATTCTCCATGTTTATACCTAAACAACAGAGGAGAGCCAGCACAAACTGTTAAAGGATGAAAGTGTTCCCCTCACTGAGAGCCTAGAAAAGAGAGTGCTCCTGGGCTTCCTAATGGAATGTAGCTGTGGAGTGGGATTGCAGTTCACACGTGATAATTTCAGTTCAACTTCCCTGTCTCTCCAAGGCTTTTAATTCTCTTCTCCATATCACACCAGGGATGTTCTAGTATCCCAACTTCATTAAATGTAGACCACTGAGTCAAATGTCATTAAGCCTCTCATGTGAAAACTACCTCTAGCTGGGAAAGCCACCTCCAGCCACAAGAGCTAAAGTAGGTGCACCCATATCAATAAAAGTACCCAGATGTAGTGTTATGTTTAGCCCTGTTTGATTCTCAGAACCCACTGCCACAATTTCTCCAGGTTTCTGCTGATATATGCTAGCAAAGCCTTGATAGCCTTTTGTTGCATATTTTTCCTTGTATCATGTGTGGACCTCTATCTCTGGAGCATGTTAAGATTTGACCTTAGTTGTGCCAAAACAAAGTATCTTAGTTATCTAGTGCTGCTATAAGAGAAATCCCACAAGTGGATGGCCTTAACAAAGAGAAATTTATTCTTTCACAGTTTATGAGGCTAGAAGGCAGAATACAGGGTACCAGCTCCAGGGGAAGGCTTTCTCTCTCTGTTGGATCTGGGGGAAAGTCCTTGTCATCAGTCTTCCCCCGGGTCTAGGAGTTTCTCAGCACAGGGACCCTGGGTTCAAAGGGTATGCTCCACTCCTGGCTCTTCTTGCTTGGTGGATCTCATTACCCAAAGCCAAAGTCATAGAGGTTAGGATTTATGACACATAGGATAATCACATCATATCACAAAATGTTGGACAACCACACAATACTGGGAAGAATAGCCTAGCCAAATTGATACACATTTTGGGGGGACACAATTCAATGCATAACAGGGAGGGAGAAAGTTTATGGTGGTTCCTGAGAAAAGTAAGCATCTTCTGTCAAGTCTTCTGACCCAGGTGAAGTTATTACAGGGCTTTCACCCAAACAAAAGCAACTTACTTCCATTCGTAGGGGAGGCTTGGATTTTCCTAAGTTCAAGATCTTCATTTTCATCTGGCTCCTACCTCCTACTATATGTCCCCATTCTAAGTTTTACTATCGCATTCTTTTACAATTAGTGCTGTTATTTTGATATAAGATACTTAGTGAGGCTGTGAATTCAATTCTATTTGTAATTCAGCAACCTGTACAATTACATACTGTCTTTAGTTTTCGCAGTATCACCCTACACTTGCAGAAAATAAGATTATTTTAGGGCTGTAATGGATAGTCTCTGGCTTTCAAACCAAGGATTGAAGTTGACATTTGCTTTCTGTAGGCACTAATGGACACTCCATAGAATTCATCATAAATCATAATTCTCACAGTCATCATTACTGCCAAGACAGTCAAACACTGCAGTTTTTTGGACTCCAAAGGCACTTGCTTCAGTAGATACTTCTTCGCAGTGACCACAGATGATATCTTGACTAATCTATATGCCATGGATTACTAATATCCCATTTCCCATTATTTTCCATTAGAAAAGAGCACAACTATGGGCTTAAGCCCAAGGACACAACTAAACTAATCTTAAAATCCCATATGTGTGAGTCTCTCTGGAGCTCACCCCTGCTACTATTTTAAAATCATTCACCATTCATTCAGGAGAAAGAAGCCACTTATTAATTTGAAGAGAGAACTTTTAATATAAATAATTATTAAGTATTACAGGGTATTATGATCATGTAGAACTGGTTGATAAGAAGTATAAGAACTCTAAAGAATATTATGAATTTTTATTGTTATTAGGTGTCATCAAGTCGATTTTGATTCATAGTGATCTCATATGCCTTACAGGGTTGTCTAGGCTATAATCTTTATGGGAACAGATCTCCAGATAAAGCTGTTAACTTTTCAGTTACAGCCGAGCACTTAACTGTTGAGCCACCAGGGCTCCCACATATTAGGAATAGCAGATAAAAAGAGTGACCTCTGCTCCTCGGACTGAGAGAGAATATGTCAAGGAAGAGGATGTCACGGTCAGGGATGAGTTCTAGATATCACTGGAAAGGGTGAGGCTGTGGTTTGCTGCACGCGGAGAAGTTGCTGAGGTTCTGTGCAGATAGGCAAAACTTTCTAGAAATCCGTCCAAGCTGTGGAAGCTGGGTGCTGGAGGAGCTGCACATGCAACAGAAGCCAGAGGTAGTGCAAGAACCTGATGCTGGAAAAGTCACCCATGCTGCAGGAGCCAGGCTCTGGAGTAGCCATGTATGCTACAGAAAATGGTGGGAGGAGCACAATGGAAACAGGAAAAACGGCCCTTCATCTTCTAGAATCTTACAGTGCTCTATACTGCCAAAACTTCTAGCAAAAGCGACATATTTACAGGGTTCAGTTTCATTAATATAGTGCAGGCAATGAGGGGAGACTTGGAGTTGAGAGGCAATACATCAACAACTGTCACACTTCATAGTATTATAATTAATCTTTAAATATAATTAGAGACTTAGGTTTTGATTATTGCCCCCAGTGCCTGATAACTAGTGGATGGGTGCTCAGGAAGAGGAACAAATTAGACCAAAAAATAAAAAAAAAACTACATTTTCTGTTCACCCCTGAGTTCTAGAGTGAGAAAGACAAGAAAAAGAGTTCTTTGTTAACTAAATATATACTTTAACAATGAGTTTATACCAAGATCTTGTGTTTTAATATGGACTCGGGAAAGAAGCTCCACTTTTTTATTGGATCCCAGATGATGCGTCCCAACATTTAATTCATGCTTCATATGGTTGAAAAGAACAGGTTTATACTTTCAGAAACTTCAGAGCATCAAGTCAACCACCTTTGGGGGCAATAATTCCATTCTATCTTTATAATTATATGGAAACCAGAGAAATGATATTATTTTCCCTTTCCATTTTGTAGGTATATGGCAGAACTGATCTCTATTAACTTTTTATTGTTGCTATTTTGCAGTTCTTATTGATTTGAGTAATTTGCCATAAGCCATCACAATTTATTGCTTCTTAAGAGCTTTGGAAAACATGATGCTGCTGAGCATTTGTCCATATAACTTGCCCTAATACATCTACTGGCTCTCAAAAATATACCAGTTGAGTCCCCCTTATGTTTCTATATACGTTCAACATAAAAAATCCCCATTAATTCACTTCTATTTATGCATCTTATTTTGTTTGATTTTGTTTTTTGTTAATATAAGCTGATCCTTTATTTTTTTTGTTGTTGTTCATTTTTGCTTCCTGCGCTGTCCTGAGGCTTTGTTCTCAATTTCAACGGTACCATTTTCCTACCCTTTCTAAGTTGTGTTTTAGGTTATTTCATGGAGTTTCTGGGAGAACATTGCTTCACCAGTCCTTTTGTGACACATCCTGACACTTTTCATGATGCTAGTGCTACACTTCACTGAACTATCCCTCTCTCGTCCTTATTTAGCAGGGTGTCTGCAAATACTGACAAGCTGACTTCCAATTTGTCCAGGCTAATAAGCAACATCGTTATGCCTCAGAATAAGCACTTCTTAGAGTGTATTCGACATGTGCTTCAAAGACATTAATATTCACATAAAACCTTCACTTAAAGCTTAAAATATTATAATATTAAAATATTATAGTGATGCTCATAAACACTACTCATAAATTGATCTTTTATCCACATGAAAATAGAGTCCTGAAAACTATTATATTTCAGAAAAAGAAGTCTTAGCTCTGATATTTTAAAACAAAGAAGACCATGTAAAAGAACCCTTACAGTTGTACTAGCCTCCCTCTCCTTCTTATTAATACTATGTATCTACGTGTAAATCTTACCACACGTTGATATTCTAATCCTCCCCAAACAAAATAAGAACCAATGAAAAATCAAAAATAAACAAGAAAACATAAAAGAGTAAAAAAACAAAACAGACAAATGAAAACTAGCTGATTGATTTGGAAAAGAAACAGATAATAATTAATATGCAACATGATCTATGCTTTAACTTTTCTGAAATAACACTGAAGAATTGGAGATATTGAAAATTATTTACTACGACTGATTAGCTGTCTTTTATAAGAAAATATTTAATCATGTCTTTGAAATCTTATGAAGAATTCCCATGTTGTTGCAGATCTCAAAAATGCTGTTTTGGAATCACATAGTGATGCATAATTGAGAGATATTGTATATAATTTTGCAGATTTTAAATATTTAAGTGTTATAAAATAAGCATAATATGGTAAACCAGGCAGTATGTAAAGGACAAGTGGTATTTTTTAGAGATTAAAAGTCTATTAAATCATTATAAATGATTTTTCAAGTTTTCTTACATTAAAACAGTATTATTACATTATTTTAAACTATTATTTTATTTTACATTATTCCAAATTTTTTTTTATAATTTTTATTGTGTTTTAAGTGAAAGTTTACAAATCAAGTCAGTCTCTCACACAAAAACTTATATATACCTTGCTACATACTCCCAATTACACTCCCCCTAATGAGACAGCCCGCTCTTTCCCTCCACTCTCTTTTCATGTCCATTTCGCCAGCTTCTAGCCCCCTCCACCCTCTCATCTCCCCTCCAGACAGGACATGCCAACATAGTCTCAAGTGTCCACCTGATCCAAGAAGTTCACTCCTTACCAGCAGACCTCTCCAAACCATTGTCCAGTCCAATCCATGTCTGAAGAGTTGGCTTCGGGAATGGTTCCTGTCCTGGGCCAACAGAGGGTCTGGGGGCCATAACCACCAGGGACCTTCTAGTCTCAGTCAGACCATTAAGTCTGGTCTTTTAATGAGAATTTGGGGTCTGCATCCCACTGCTCTCCTGCTCCCTCAGGAGTTCTCTGTTTGTGTTCCCTGTCAGGGCAGTCATCGGTTTTAGCCAGGCACCATCTAGTTCTTTTGGTCTTAGGATGATGTAGTCTCTGGTTCATGTGGGCCTTTCTGTCTCTTTGGCTTGTAATCGCCTTGTGTCCTTGGTGTTCTTCATTCTCCTTTGATCCAGGTGCGTTGAGACTAATTGATACATCTTAGATGGCTGCTTGCTAGCGTTTAAGACCCCAGATGCCACTCTTCAAAGTGGGATGCAGAATGTTTTCTTAATAGATTTTATTATGCCAATTGACTTAAATGTACCCTGAAACCATGGTCCCCAAACCCCTGCCCCCACCACACTGGCCTTTGAAGCATTCAGTTTACTCAGGAAACTTCTTTGCTTTTGGTTTAGCCCAGTTGTGCTGACCTCCCCTGTATTGTGTGTTGTCTTTCCCTTCACCTAAAGTAGTTCTTATCTACTATCTAATTAGTAAATACCCCTCTCTCACCCTCCCTCCCTCCTCCCTCTCGTAACCATAACAGAATGTTTTCTTCTCAGTTTAAAGTATTTCTCAAGCTCTTATGATAGTGGTCTTATACAATATTTGTCCTTTTGCAACCAATTTCATTCAGCATAATGCCTTCCAGGTTCCTCCATATTATGAAATGTTTCACAGATTCCTCAGTGTTCTTTATCGATGTGTAGTATTCCATTGTGTGAATATACCATAATTTATTTATCCATTCATCTGTTGATGGGTACCTTGGTTGCCTCCATCTTTTTGCTATTGTAAACAGTGCTGCAATAAACATGGGTGTGCATGTATCTGTTCATGTAAAGGCTATGGAGAGGGATTGCTGGATCATACGGTAGTTCTATTTCTGGCTTTTTAAGGAAGCGCCAAATCTATTTCCAAAGTGGTTGTACCATTTTACACTCCCACCAGCAGTGTATAAGTGTTCCAATCTCTCCACAGCCTCTACAAAATTTATTATTTTGTGTTTTTTGGACTAATGCCAGCCTTGTTGGAGTGAGATGAAATCTCATTGTAGTTTTGATCTGCATTTCTCTAAGGGCTAATGATCGGGAATATTTCCTCATATATCTGTTAGCTACCTGAATGTCTTCTTTAGTGAAGTGTCTATTCATATCTCTTGCCCATTTTTTAATTGGGTTATTTGTCTTTTTGCAGTTGAGTTTTTGCAGTATCACGTAGATTTTAGAGATCAGGCGCTGATCAGAAATGTCATAGCTAAAAACTTTTTCCCAGTCTGTAAGTAGTCTTTTTACCCTTTTAGTGAAGTCTTTGGATAAGCATTGGTGTTTGATTTTTAGGAGCTCCCAGTTATCTAGTTTTTCTTCTGCATTCTTAATGTTTTCTATACAGTTTATGCCATGTATTAGGACTCGACAGGGGTTTGGGTTTTTTATTAGGGCTCCTAACATTGTCCATATTTTTTCTTCCATGATCTTTATTGTTTTAGATTTTATATTTAGGTCTTTGATCCATTTTGAGTTAGTTTTTGTGCATGGAGTGAGGTATGGATCTTGTTTCATTTTTTTGCAGATGGATATCCAGTTATGCCAGCACCATTTCTTAAAAAGACTGTCTTTCCCCCATTTAACTGTTTTGAGGCCTTTGTCAAATATCAACAGCTCTTATTTGGATGGATTTATGTGTGGATTCTCAATTCTGTTCCATTGGTCCATGTATCTGTTATTGTACAAGAACCAGGCTGTTCTGACTACTGTGGTGGTATAATAGGTTCTAAAATCAGTTAAAGTAAGGCCTCCCACTCTGTTCTTCTTTTTCAGTAATGCCTTATTTATCTGGGGCCTCTTTCCCTTCCATATGAAATTGGTGATTTGTTTCTCCATCTCATTAAAGAATGTCCTTGGGATTTGGATCAGAATTGCATTAAATGTATAGATCGCTTTTGGTAGAATACACATTTTTATAACGTTAAGTCTTCCTATCCATGAGCAAGGTATGTTCTTCCACTTATGTAAGTCTCTTTTGGTTTCTTGCAGAAGTATAAGTCTTGTATAAGTCTTTTACATCTCTGGTAAGATTTATTCCTAAGTATTTTATCTTCTTGGGGGCTATTGTAAATGGCATTGATTTGGCGATTTCCTCTTTGATGTTCTTTTTGTTGGTGTAGAGGAATCCAACTGATTTTTTATGTTTATCTTGTATCCTGATACTCTGCAGAACTCTTCTATTAGTTTCAGTAGTTTTCTGGAGGATTCCTTTGGGTTTTCTGTGAATAAGATCATGTCACCTGCAAATAGAGATACTTTTGCTTCTTCCTTGCCAATCTGGATGCCCTTAATTTCTTTATCTAGCCTAATTGCTCTGGCTGGGACTTCCAGCACAATGTTGAATAAGAGTGGTGATAAAGGGCATCTTTGTCTGGTTCCCGATCCCAAAGGGAATGCTTTTAGGCTCTCTCCATTTAGGGTGATTTTGGCTGTTGGCTTTGTATAAATGCCCTTTATTATGTTGAGGAATTTTCCTTCAATTCCTATTTTGCTGAGAGTTTTTATCACGAATGAGTGTTGAACTTTGTCAAATGCCTTTTCTGCATCACTTGATAAAATCATGTGATTCTCGGCTTTTATTTATGTGGTAGATTATGTTAATTGGTTTTCTAATGTTGAACCATCCCTGCATACCTGGTATGAATTCCACTTGGTCATGATGAATTTTTTTTTTGCTATGTTGTTGAATTCTATTGGCTAGAATTTTGTTGAGGATTTTTGCATCTACATTCATGAAGGATAAAAAAAAAAAAAAAAACAGGTTTCATGAGGGATACAGGTCTATAATTTTCTTTTCTTGTGGTGTCTTTACCGGGTTTTGGTATCAGGGATATAGTGGCTTCATAGAATGAGTTTGGTAGTAGTCCGTCCATTTCTATACTCTCAAATACCTTTAGTAGTAGTGGTGTTAGCTCGTCTCTGAAAGTTTGGTAGAACTCTGCAGTGAAGCTGTTGGGACCGGGGCTTTTTTTTGTTGGGAGCTTTTTGATTACCTTTTCAATCTCTTCTTTTGTTATGGGTCTATTTGACTGTTCTACCTCTGTGTTAGTTTAGGTAGGTAGTGTGTTTCTAGGAATTCATCCATTTCTTCTAGGTTTTCAAATTTGAGTATAGTTTTTCATAGCATCTGATATGATGTTTTTAATTTCAGTTGGGTCTGTTGTAATATAGCCCATCTCATTTCTTATTCTAGTTATTTGCTTCCTCTCCTGTTTTTCTTTTGTCAGTTTGGCCAGTGGTTTATCAATTTTGTTGAGTTTTTCAAAAAACCAGCTTTGGTCTTGTTAATTCTTTCAATTGTTTTCTGTTTTCTCTTTCGTTTAGTTCAGCTCTAATTTTTATTATATGTTTTCTTCTGGTGCCTTTGGGTTTCTTTTGTTGCTTTTTCTATTTGTTCAAGTTGTAGGGATAATTCTTTGATTTGGGCCCTTTCTTCTTTTTGGATGTGTGCATTTATTGATATAAATTGGCCTCTGAGCACCGCTTTTGCTGTATCCCAAAGGTTCTGATCAGAAGTGTTTTCATTCTCACTGGATTCTATGATTTCTTTATTCCATCCTTACTGTCTTCTATAATCCAGTCTTTTTTGAGCAAGGTATTGTTCAGTTTCCAAGTGTTTGATTTCATTTCCCTGCTTTTGCTGTTATTGATTTCCACTTTTATGGCCTTATGGTCAGAGAAGATGCTTTGTAATATTTCAATGTTTTGAATTCTGCTAAGGCTTGCTTTATGACCTAATATGTGGTCTATTCTAGAGAATGTTCCACGTGCACTAGAAAAGAAAGTATACTTGGTTGCTGTTGGGTAGAGTGTTCTGTATATGTCTATGAGGTCAAGTTGGTTGATTGTAGCATTTTGATCTTCCGTATCTTTATTGAGCTTCTTTCTGGACGTCCTGTACTTCACCAAAAGTGGTGTGTTGAAGACTCCTACTATTATTGTGAGCTGTCTATCTCACTTTTCCATGCTGGTAGACTTTGTTTTATGTATCTTGCAGCCCTGTCATTTGGTGCATAAATATTTAATATGGGTATACGTTCTTGGTGTATTGTCCCTTTAATCATTATTTGGTGTCCTTCCTTATCCTTTATGATGGATTTAACTTTAAAGTCTATTTTGTCAGAATTTAATATTGCCACTCCTGCTCTTTTTTGATTGTTGTTTGCTTGATATACTTTTTTCCATCCTTTGAGTTTTAGTTTGTTTGTGTCTCTAAGTCTAAAGTATGTCTCTTGTAGGCAGCATATGAATGGATCTTGTTTTTTAATCCATTCTGCCACTCTCTGTCTCTTTAATGGTGCATTTAGTCCATTTACATTCAGGGTAATTATGGATAGGTATGAATTTAGTGCTATCATTTTGATGTCTTTTTTGTGTGTGTTGTTGACAGTTTCTTTTTCCCACTTGATTTTATATGCTGAGTAGATTTTCTTTATACATTGTCCTTTCCTCATATTTGTTGTTGTTGATTTTGTTTCTGCTGAATCTCTATTTTTTCCTTGTACTTTATTTTGATGAGTAGGATAGTTTGTCTCTTTTGTGGTTACCTTATTATTTACCCCTAGTTTTCTAAATTTAAACCTAACTTTCATTTCCTTGTATCGCCGTTATCTTCCTCTCCATATGGAAGGTGTATGATTACATTTCTTAGTCCCTCTTTATTATTTCAATGTTGTCTTCTTCTATATAGTAACATTGCTGTTACCCTGTTTTGAGGTTTTTTTTTTTTTATAATCTTGCTTTGTTTTTTTGGATTTCCCTGTCTAGGTTGACTTCTGGTTCCTCTGCCCAGTGTTCCAGTCTTGGGTTGATACCTGATATTCTTAATTTTCTAGCCAAAGAACTCCCTTTAGTGTTTCTTGTGTTTTGGTTTGGTTTTTACGAATTCCCTAAACTTGGTTTTCTGGAAATGTCTTAATTTCACCTTCATATTTAAGAGACAGTTTTGATGGGTATATGATTCTTAGCAGGCAATTTTTTTTTTTTCCTTCAGGTTTTTAAATATGTCATCCCATTGCCTGCTTGCCTGCATGGTTTCTGCTGAGCAATCTGAGTTTATTCTTATTGGGTCTCCTTTGTAGGTGACTTTTCATTTATCCCTTGCTGCTCTTATAATTCTCTCTATATCTTTGGTTTTGGCAAGTTTGATTATAATATGTCTTGGTGACTTTCTTTTAACCTCTACCTTATGCGGAGTTTGATGAGCATCTTGGATAGATATCGTCTCATTTTTCACAATATCAGGGAAGCTTTTTGTCAACAAATCTTTGACAGTTTTCTCTGTATTTTCTGTTATTCCTCTTTGTTCTGGTACTGTAATCACTCATAGGTTATTTCTCTTGACAGAGTCCCACATGATTCTTAAGTTTTTTTCATTTTTTAAAATTCTTTTATCTGATTTTTCTTCAAATATATTAGTGCCAAGTGATTTATCTTCGAGTTCAGAAATTCTAGCTTCTACTTGCTCAACTCTGCTCCTCTTTCTATTGAGTTATCTAATTCTGTAATTTTATTGTTAATCTTCTGAATTTCTGATTTCTGTGTATGGATTTTTTCAGCTTATTAAAGTTTTCATTAAGTTCCTGAATAATCTTCTTAATTTCTTCAGTTGCTTTATCTATATGTTCCTTGGCTTGTTCTGCGTATTGCCTCATTTCCTTCCTGATGTCTTGAAGGGTTTTGTATATTAAAATTTTGTATTCTGCATCTGGTAATTCCAGGAATGCACTTTCATCTAGAATATCCCTGTATTCTTTGTTTTGAGAGTCTGTTGAGGTGATCGTGGTCTGTTTCTTTATGTGATTTGATATTGACTGTTGTCTCTGAGCCATCTATAAGTTATTGTATTAGTTTATGCTTGCTTATTGTGTCATAGCTTCTTGCTTTGTTTTGTTTTGGTATATCCCTATGGGTTGCTTGAGTGAGCTAGCTTGATTATTTTTGCCTTTGGAACTGTGATGTCTTGCCCCCAGATGGCTAGAGCTTTTATCTGGTGTATCAGTCTAGGAGTCCATTCAGTTTTCTTGTATGAATTCAGCTCAGGTTTCCAGGTAGTTGATCAACAAGCGTGTGGTACAGGCTCTGTTCTACAGTCTTAGAGGGCCAGGAGTGATTGGCGTATATACTGGTGTCTGATTGGATCAGGGCGTCATGCTCTGAATAATGCAGGGGGCTGATAACTGACCCCCAAGTGTTTCTGAGGAAAATGTGCCTCTGTTCCCTACAGCATGCAGGTGGGTGGGTTCTGCAGATGGACCATGGGCACCCAAAGTTTTTGGTTGTAAGAACTGGGAGGTACTAGTTTTCTTTGGACCCCTGTCGCAGGTGGCTGGGTGACCTGAGTGGCGGAGCTACCAGCCCTTAAGTCCCTGATGTGGGTAGGTGAGAACCTTGTTTAACAGGCAAAGCAATGTCAAACATCAAACACCCACCTCTCCACTGCACAGCTGAAATGGTTGGAGTTTGCCAACATGGGCCTATTCTCCTGAAATAGGTCCACACAGGTCCATGCAGAAAGGAAAGGTGCTGAAAGTCCATGGACGGTTTATGCCTGGACAGGAGCCACTTCTGTCCTGAGTTCCCCCAGTTAGTGGAGCTAGCAAATTATCTTTTCAGCCAATTGTAATTTTTTTCCTTCTCTAAGGCTGGGAGGCTGGCTCTAGGTGCTCAACAGAGCCTACCTCAGGCCCAGAAAATTCAGTCACTGAAGCTGGCTTGGGGATGGGGGTGCACATTAAAATATACGCAAGTACATAGATTTTGCCGTGAGTGCTGTTCTCAGGTTCTAGAAGTGTGAGTAGGCTATGCGGCTGGCTGCTTCTCCCTGAGGAAATTGTGGCCAAACACTAGTATCAGCCTACCGCTGCTGCTCTAAGAATGGTGCCTGAGGGCTCCCCACGATTCAGGTCCAGTAACTCCTCTCCTCTTCTGAAGGGTCTTTTCCTCCCTCTGTCCCTCAGTTAATTTTCTAAGCTTGTCTTTGAACCTCAGGTCTCCCAGCTTGTCGAAAATATACTTGTTTCACTTGTTTTTCCCGGTCTTTGTTGTAAAGAGGGATTGCTGGAAGCATCTGTCTATTCTGCCGTCTTGGCTCTGCCTCCTCTTTCTCCATTATTACAAAAATATTTTAATAGTATTTTTAACATAAACATATAATGTATAACACTATATATAGTATCGAGGAGCCTTGGTGGTGTAGTGATTAAAGTGCTCTTCTGCTAACCAAAAGCTCTGTGGTTTGAACACATCAGCTATTCCATGAGAGAAAGATGTGGCAGTCTGCTTCTGTAAGGATTACACCCTTGAATAGTTAAGTGGTAACTTTGGTCAAGGGTAAGACAAGAGATAATACTGGGAAGCCAGCACAACTTGTACAAGGCAAGGTCATGGATGCTCCATAGACACAACTAAACTCCCTAAGGGATCGAGTTGCTGGGCTGGGGGCTGTGGGGACCATGGTATCGGGTGACATCTAGTTCAACTGGCATAACATAGTTTATAAAGAAAATTTTCCACATTCTACTTTGGTGAGTAGCGTCTGGTGTATTAAAAGCCTTAGTGGCCATCTAAGATACTCTACCAGTCTCACCCCTTTGGGAGCAAGGGAGAATGAAGAAAACTAAAGATATAAAGGAAAGATTAGTCCAAAGGCTAATGGACCACAACTACCGTGGCCTCCACCAGACTGAGTCTGGTACAACTAGATGGTGGCCACTACCACCACTGACTGCTCTGACAGGGATCACAATAGAGGGTCCTGGACAGAGCTGGAGAAAAATGTAGAACAAAATTCTAACTCACAAAAAAAGACCAGACTTGCTGGCCTGACAGAGACTGGAGGAACCCCAAGAGTATGGCCCCTGGACACCTATTTAGCTCAGTAATGAAGTCACTCCCCAGGTTCACTCTTCAGCCAAAGATTAGACAGGCCCATAAAACAAAATGAGACTAACGGGACACATCAGCCCAGAGGCAAGGACTAGAAGTCAGGAGGGGACAGAAAAGCTGATAATAGGGAACCCAAGGTTGAGAAAGGAGAGCATTGACATATCATGGGGTTGTTAAACAATGTCATAAAACAATATGTGTACTAACTGTTTAATGAGAAACTAGTTTATTCTGTAAACCCTCATCTAAAGTACAATTAAAAAAAATTTATTACAGCCTAGGAAATGCTATGGGGCAGTTCTACTCTATCTTATAGGGTCACTATGAGTCACAACACACTCGACGTGAATGGATTTAGTTTTTGGCTTGTATGTATAATATTTTTTTTTTATGTACAATATTAGACAGAATATTCATCTAAAAGTATAATTGCAAAGATTAAAAATACTCTTTCTAAAAGCAATGTCTAAAAACTTGCTGGCATATAAGGTGAACTCAGAAGGATTCTAGTGGAAATGTATTGGATATAGATTTCTCTGAAAGGAATCTCAGTAGGCATATACATATGTGTGTATATATATATATATTTTAAATATTAGCAATGAAGCACATCATTTAGCAAATCTACTCTAAGGTATAAAATTCCATCTTTATTTTCAGTTACTGAGACTCAGTTACCTTATCTGGAAAAAAAATTACAACATAAAATTGGTAAAGAGAAAAGAAAGTTATGCCAGTGAAATACCAAGAGATGATACTAAGAGCAATGCACTTAATGTATATTTTTTACTGAGTAATAAGACTTTAATGTATGCTCAAATCTCATGTTACATGTAAATGGGTAATCGAACTGAGGCCAAAATAAACCAATCCTATTACCTATTTGGAACCCACCAACCCCTTTGCAGGACAAAGATGTGGCAGTCTGCTTCTGTAAAGATTTCAGCCTTGGAAACCCTGTGGGGCAGTTCTACTATGTCTTATAGTGTTGCTCTGAGTTGGAATTGACTCAACAGCAATGAGTTTTGTTTTGTTTTATTATCTATTCAATATTTACTTTTGTACTACTTGAGGCAATGTCTTTCTTAAAACACAATTTTGGTAAGATTTGATGCAATTTAAAGAAACTGAGCTCCAATACTTACTGTATTTACACATCAATCTGTTAAACTTTGTGGAATCACTTAAATAGAAAAATGATTTTTCAATTATGCAATTAATAATGGAAAGAAACAAGAGTCTTTCAATAAGGAAAAATGAAATTACTCACACTATCCTTGCTTCTGTTTTAGGAATGTTTTAATACCCAACAAGAGGGATTTTATTGAAGAATAAAAGTGAAGATTTTAAAGTGACAATTGTGCCTGTGCTCTCCATGGCCTACCCTGAAGACAGAGAAGGGAGAAAAAAAACAAAAGTAAACTTTTACAGATTCCACTATCATAACCAATCTAGGGTTGACACATTGGTAAGTATCTGAGAAGATTATTCAGAGCCCTGGAGACTACCTTCATAATGTAGACAGTTAAGTCACGAAGAGTTGATTTTGCCTCTGGAGTTATGAGTATACTAATGAATGAATGAATCATGGCTTCTCATATGTTTAGGTGGCAATTCAAATACATCCATAGAAGTCCATATACACTTGGAATTCGCTGGGGCATATCAAGATATCCGTTGCCGTTGAGTCAATTCCGACTCATAGTGACCCTATAGAACAAAGTAGAACTGCCCCATAGGGTTTCCAAGGCTGTAATCTTTACAGAAGCAGACTGCCACATCTTTCTCCCATGAGCATATCAAGACAGATTATTTAATAACAGGATCTTGTTTCCCCTTCTTTCTTTAGCATAAAAACACAGATTCTTCTTTGCAAAATTTGAATATGGAACCCATAACAATCTCAGACAGATAATCTGTAAGATTGGAGAACTGTAAGAATATGTATGTAAACAACAACACCAAAAACAACTACATTTCAAAAGATGTCAGCCATTCTGACCCCTAAAAAATAGTTAAAATGCAAGAATCATAAGGTACTTTACAGATAATTTCTAATTCCTATTGTCTTTTGCACAAAGTTAAAGAGACATATAATTTCATTTTGAATTATAATAAGCAATCACAAATATAAACATTGTGAGGTCAGCAAAAATTACACAGTGAGGCGGGGCCAAGATGGTGGACTAGGTGGATGCTACCGAGGATCCCTCTTGCAACAAAGACTCGGAAAAACAAGTGAATTGATCACATACATAACAATCTACGAACCCTGAACAACAAACACAGATTTAGAGATGGAGAACGAACAAATACGGGGAGGCAGCGATTGTTTTCAGAGCCTGGAGCCAGCGTACCAGTCAGCGGATTTTCTGGAAAAACTAGTTTCCCAGTGATGGCTCAGAGACAGCAGTCCATATCAAACCACATAAAGAAGCAGACCATGACAGCTTCTCCAACCCCGCAAACAAAAGAATCAAAATCTTTCCCAAGTGAAGATACAATCCTGGAATTATCAGATACAGAATATAAAAAACTAATTTACAGAATGCTTCAAGACATCAAGAATGAAATAAGGCAAACTGCAGAAAAAGCCAAGGAACACACTGATAAAACTGTTGAAGAACTCAAAAAGATTATTCAAGAACAAAGTGGAAAAATTAATAAGTTGCAAGAATCCATAGAGAGACAGCATGTAGAAATCCAAAAGATTAACAATAAAATTACAGAATTAGACAACGCAATAGGAAGTCAGAGGAGCAGACTCGAGCAGATAGAATGCAGACTGGGACATCTGGGGGACCAGGGAATCAACACCAACATAGCTGAAAAAAAATCAGATAAAAGAATTAAAAAAAAATGAAGAAACCCTAAGAATCATGTGGGACTCTATCAAGAAGGATAACTTGTGGGTGATTGGAGTCCCAGAACAGGGAGGGGGGACAGAAAACACAGAGAAAATAGTTGAAGAACTCCTGACAGAAAACTTCCCTGACATCATGAAAGACGAAAGGATATCTATCCAAGATGGTCATCGAACCCCATTTAAGATTGATGCAAAAAGAAAAAACACCAAGACATATTATCATCAAACTCGCCAAAACCAAAGATAAACAGAAAATTTTAAAAGCAGCCAGGGAGAAAAGAAAGGTCTCCTTCAAGGGAGAATCAATAAGAATAAGTTCAGACTACTCAGCAGAAACCATGCACGCAAGAAGGGAATGGGATGACATATACAGAGCACTGAAGGAGAAAAACTGCCAGCCAAGGATCATATATCCAGCAAAACTCTCTCTGAAATATGAAGGCGAAATTAAGATATTTACAGATAAACACAAGTTTAGAGAATTTGCAAAAACCAAACCAAAGCTACAAGAAATACTAAAGGATATTGTTTGGTCAGAAAACCAATAATATCAGATACCAGCACAACACAAGGTCACAAAACAGAATGTCCTGATATCAACTCAAATAGGGAAAGCACAAAAACAAACAAATTAAGATTAATTAAAAAATAATAATAATAATAATACACATAACAGGGAAACATGGAAGTCAATAGGTAAAAGATCACAATAATCAAAAAGAGGGACTAAATACAGGAGGCATTGAACTGCCAGATGGAGAGTGATACAAGGCGATATAGAACAATACAAGTTAGGTTTTTACTTAGAAAAATAGGGGTAAATAATAAGGTAATCACAAAAAGGTATAACAACTCCATAACTCAAGATAAAAGCCAAGAAAAACATAACGACTCAACTAACATAAAGTCAAATACTATGAAAATGAGGATCTCACAATTTACTAAGAAAAACGTCTCAGCACAAAAAAGTATGTGGAAAAATGAAATTGCCAACAACACACATGAAAAGGCATCAAAATGACAACACTAAACACTTACTTATCTATAATTACGCTGATTGTAAATGGACTAAATGCACCAATAAAGAGACAGAAAGTCACAGACTGGATAAAGAAACACGATCCATCTATATGCTGCCTACAAGAGACACACCTTAGACTTAGAGACACAAACAAACTAGAACTCAAAGGGCGGAAAAAAATATATCAAGCAAACAATAAGCAAAAAAGAAGAGGAGTAGCAATATTAATTTCTGACAAAATAGACTTTAGACTTAAATCCACCACAAAGGATAAAGAAGGACACTATATAATGATAAAAGGGACAATTGATCAGGAAGACATAACCATATTAAATATTTATGCACCCAATGACAGGGCTGCAAGATACATAAATCAAATTTTAACAGAATTGAAAAGCGAGATAGACACCTCCACAATTATAGTAGGAGACTTCAACACATCACTTTCGGAGAAGGACAAGACATCCAGTAAGAAGCTCAATAGAGACACGGAAGACCTACTTACAACAATCAACCAACTTGACCTCATTGACTTATACAGAACTCTCCACCCAACTGCTACAAAGTATACTTCTTTTTTCTAGCGCACATGGAACATTCTCTAGAAGAGACCACATATTAGGTCATAAAACAAACCTTTGCAGAGTCCAAAACATTGAAATATTACAAAGCATCTTCTCAGACCACAAGGCAATAAAACTAGGAATCAATAACAGAAAAACTAGGGAAAAGAAATCAAATACTTGGAAACTGAACAATACCCTCCTGAAAAAAGACTGGGTTATAGAAGACATCAAGGAGGGAATAAGGAAATTCATAGAATGCAACGAGAATGAAAATACTTCCTATCAAAACCTCTGGGGCACAGCAAAAGCAGTGCTCAAAGGCCAATTTATATCCATAAATGCACACATACAAAAGGAAGAAAGAGCCAAAATCAGAGAACTGTCCCTACAACTTGAACAAATAGAAAGTGAGCAACAAAAGAATCCATCAGACACCAGAAGAAAACAAATAATAAAAATTAGAGCTGAACTAAATGAATTAGAGAACAGAAAAACAATTGAAAGAATTAACAAAGCCAAAAGCTGGTTCTTTGCAAAAATTAACAAAATTGATAAACCATTGGCTAGACTGACTAAAGAAATACAGGAAAGGAAACAAATAACCCAAATAAGAAACGAGAAGGACCACATCACAACAGAACCAAATGAAATTAAAAGAATCATTTCAGATTACTACGAAAAATTGTACTCTAACAAATTTGAAAACCTAGAAGAAATGGATGAATTCTTGGAAAAACACTACCTACCTAAACTAACACATTCAGAAGTAGAACAACTAAATAGACCCATAACAAAAAAAGACATTGAAACGGTAATCAAAAAACTTCCAACAAAAAAAAGCCCTGGCCCGGACGGCTTCACTGCAGGGTTCTACCAAACTTTCAGAGAAGACTTAACACCACTACTACTGAAAGTATTTCAAAGCATAGAAAATGACGGAATACTACCCAACTCATTCTATGAAGCCACCATCTCCCTGATACCAAAACCAGGTAAAGACATTACAAAAAAAGAAAATTACAGACCTATATCCCTCATGAACATAGATGCAAAAATCCTCAACAAAATTCTAGCCAATAGAATCCAACAACACATCAAAAAAATAATTCACCCTGATCAAGTGGGATTTATACCAGGTATGCAAGGCTGGTTTAATATCAGAAAAACCATTAATGTAATCCATCACATAAATAAAACAAAAGACAAAAACCACATGATCTTATCAATTGATGCAGAAAAGGCATTTGACAAAGTCCAACACCCATTTATGATAAAAACTCTTACCAAAATAGCAATTGAAGGAAAATTCCTCAACATAATAAAGGGCATCTATGCAAAGCCAACAGCCAATATCACTTTAAATGGAGAGAACCTGAAAGCATTTCCCTTGCCAACAGCCAATATCACTCTAAATGGAGAGAACCTGAAAGCATTTCCCTTGAGAACGGGAACCAGACAAGGATGCCCTTTATCACCGCTCTTATTCAACATCAACATCGTACTTGAAGTCCTAGCCAGGGCAATTAGGCTAGACAAAGAAATAAAGGGTATCCGGATTGGCAAGGAGGAAGTAAAGTTATTACTATTTGCAGATGACATGATCTTATACACAGAAAACCCTAAGGAATCCTCCAGAAAACTACTGAAACTCACAGAAGAGTTTGGCAGAGTCTCAGGTTATAAAATAAACATAAAAAAATCACTTGGATTCCTCTACATCAACAAAAAGAACATCGAAGAGGGAATAACCAAATCAATACCATTCACAGTAGCCCCCAAAAAGATAAAATACTTAGGAATAAATCTTACCAAGGATGTAAAAGACCTATACAAAGAAAACTACAAAGCTCTACTACAAGAAATTCAAAAGGACATACTTAAGTGGAAAAACATACCTTGCTCATGGATAGGAAGACTTAACATAGTAAAAATGTCTATTCTACCAAAAGCCATCTATACATATAACACACTTCCGATCCAAATTCCAATGTCATATTTTAAGGGGATAGAGAAACAAATCACCAATTTCATATGGAAGGAAAGAAGCCACGGATAAGCAAAGCATGACTGAAAAAGAAGAAGAAAGTGGGAGGCCTCACTCTACCTGATTTCAGAAGCTATTATACAGCCACAGTAGTCAAAACAACCTGGTACTGGTACAGCAACAGGCACATAGACCAATGGAACAGAATTGAGAACCCAGATATAAATCCATCCACATATGAGCAGCTGATATTTGACAAAGGCCCAGTGTCAGTTAATTGGGGAAAAGATAGTCTTTTTAACAAATGGTGCTGGCATAACTGGATATCCATTTGCAAAAGAATGAAACAGGACCCATACCTCACACCATGCACAAAAACTACCTCCAAGTGGATCAAAGACCTACACATAAAAACTAAAACGATAAAGATCATGGAAGAAAAAATAGTGACAACCCTAGGAGCCCCAATACAAGGCATAAACAGAATACAAGACATTGCCAAAAATGATGAAGAGAAACCCTATAACTGGGAGCTCCTAAAAATCAAACACCTATGCTCATCTAAAGACTTCACCAAAAGAGTAAAAAGACCACCTACAGACTGGGAAAGAATTTTCAGCTATGACATCTCAGACCAGGGCCTGATCTCTAAAATCTATATGATTCTGTTAAAACTCAACCACAAAAAGACAAACAACCCAATCAAGAAGTGGGCAAAGGATATGAACACACACTTCACTAAAGAAGATATTCAGGCAGCTAACAGATACATGAGAAAACGCTCTCGATCATTAGCCATTAGAGAAATGCAAATTAAAACTACAATGAGATTCCATCTCACTCCAACAAGGCTGGCATTAATCCAAAAAACACAAAATAATAAATGTTGGAGAGGCTGCGGAGAGATTGGAACTCTTATACACTGCTGGTGGGAATGTCAAATGGTACAACCACTTTGGAAATCTATCTGGCGTTATCTTAAACAGTTAGAAATAGAACTACCACACAACCCAGAAATCCCACTCCTCGGAATATACCCTAGAGATACAAGAGGCTTCACACAAACAGATATATGCACACCCATGTTTATTGCAGCTCTGTTTACAATAGCAAAAAGCTGGAAGCAACCAAGGTGTCCATCAACGGATGAATGGTTAAATAAATTGTCGTGTATTCACACAATGGAATACTATGCATCGATAAAGAACAGTGACGAATCTGTGAAACATTTCATAACATGGAGGAACCTGGAAGGCATTATGCTGAGCGAAATTAGTCAGAGTCAAAAGGACAAATATTGTATAAGACCACTATTATAAGATCTCGAGAAATAGTAAAAACTGAGAAGAACACATACTTTTGTGGTTACGAAGGTGGGAGGGAGGGAGAGGGTTTTTTATTGATTAATCAGTAGATAAGAACTGCTTTAGGTGAAGGGAAAGACAACACTCAATACATGGAAGGACAGCTCAATTGGACTGGACCAAAAGCAAAGAAGTTTCCGGGATAAAATGAATGCTTCAAAGGTCAGCGGAGCAGGGGCGGGGGTCTGGGGAACATGGTTTGAGGGGACTTCTAAGTCAATTGGCAAAATAATTCTATTATGAAAACATTCTGCATCCCACTTTGAAATGTGGCGTCTGGGGTCTTAAATGCTAACAAGCGGCCATCTAAGATGCATCAGTTGGTCTCAACCCACCTGGAGCAAAGGAAAATGAAGAACACCAAGGTCACACGACAACTAGGAGTCCAAGAGACAGAAAGGGCCACATGAACCAGAGACCTACATCATCCTGAGACCAGAAGAACTAGTTGGTGCCCAGCCACAATCAATGACTGCCCAGACAGGGAGCACAACAGAGAACTCCTGAGGGAGCTGGAGATCAGTGGGATGAAGACCCCAAATTCTCAGAAAAAGACCATACTTAATGGTCTGACTGAGACTAGAGTAATCCCGGCGGCCATGCTCCCCACACCTTCTGTTGGCACGGGACAGGAACCATCCCCGAAGACAACTCATCAGACATGAAAGGGACTGGTCAGCAGGTGGGAGAGAGATGCTGATGAAGAGTGAGCTAATTATATCAGGTGGACACTTGAGAGTGTGTTGGCAGCTCTTGTCTGGAGGGGGGATGGGAGGATAGAGAGAGAGGGAAACTGGCAAAATTGTCACGAAAGGAGAGACTGAAAGGGCTGACTCAATAGGGGAAGAGCAGGTGGGAGTACGGAGTAAGATGTATGTAAACTTAGATGTGACAGACTGATTGGATTTGTAAACGTTCACTTGAAGCTTAATAAAAGTTAATAAAAAGAAAAATTACACAGTGGTATTTAATTATAGGAGTCCATGAGTGGCATAAAAGGTTAAGTGATTAACTGCTATCGGAAAGGTTGTGGTTTGGAACCCACCAGAGGTACATCAGAAGAGAGGCCTGGTGATCTGCTTTTGAAAGGTCACAGCCTTGACACTATACAGTAGTTCTATTCTGCATACATAGGGCCTTCATGAGTTGGAATCGACTTCATAAAACTAACAACAAGAACAGTTTATAATTACAGTGGAATCAGAGAAAAATAATAGGAAATCATAAATATTTTTAAATGAAATGTCATAAAGATATATAAGCAAAAATGTAAGATACTCATAAGATCTTCAGATAAAACTCATTATTAGGAAAGCTTGGTGAAATGTGTTCCTTTATGCAGCTGCCTTAGTCATGTAGTGCTACTGTAAGAGAAATACCACAAGTGGGTGGCTTTAACAAAGAGAAATTTATTCTCTCACAGTCTAGTAGGCTACAAGTCTAAATTTAGGGCATCAGCTCCAGGGGAAGTCTTTCTTTCTCTGTTGCCTCTGGAGAGAGGTCCTTATCATCAATCTTCCCTTGGTCTAGGAGCTTCTCAGACACAGGGAGCCCAGGACTGAAGGACACACTCTGCTCCTGGTGCTGCTTTCTCGGTGGTATGAGGTCCTCCATGTCTCTCTGCTCACTTCTCTCTTTTATATCTCAAAACAGGTTGGCTTAAGACACAATCTAATCTTGTAGAGCTCATCAACATAATTGCAGCTAATTCAACTCATTGACGTCATAGAGATAGTATTTACAACACACAGGAAAATAATATCAGATGACAAAATGGTGGACAATCACATAATACTGGGAATCATGGCATAGTCAAATTGATACACATATATTTGGGAGACACAATTCAATCCATGACAGTGGTCTTCTGCTTTGGTTTTTTTGAAAAACAGCTTGAGAGATTTTTCCCCTAAATCATGAGGAATTACCTTTGCTCTAGTTTTCTGCCCCAGAGCATTTGTTACTTTTGTCCAGGTTGATTGACATTTCTTGGGTAAGCTGTAAACAACCTGTGGATTCATACTTTTTGTCTGGTCCCGGACTGCAGCTTGCCTTGTGATTTGTATGCACCTTGCAGGGACTGGTCAATGTACTATGCCAATGATAAGACTATGGACTATGCAAATGAGGTGACTATAGCCTATTATGCAAATGAAGTGTCTGTGGCCTATTGAAAGGGGATTAGTCTGTTTGTGGCCCCCGTGGGGAGGAGCCATGCCTTGAAATTGACAAGGAGTTGGTAAATATGAAGCCAACCCCACAGAAGCTTTTCCACAGAAAGACGCAGAAAGAGAAGCAGAAGAAGAAAGAAGAGAGAAGAAGTAGAGAGAAAGATGAGGCAAGGAATCTATTAAAAGAGCTGTAAAAAAAAAAAAAAAAAAAACAGGTCAAGGGCTATAATACCGAAGACAGCGGCAGGCCCTTAAGGGACCGCTGGTGGTGACAAACACAGAAGAGGCCCTGTGGCAGAGTCAGTGGTGACAGATGGCAGATCTAAGAGGAGCCTGTCCTTAGGGAGCCTAGAGTACCCTGTCCTTAGGAGGCCAAGAGTATCTTGTCCTGAAGGGGCTGAGATGAGGCCTGCACATCCGAGAGTTGCTAAGAGAGCTGTCCTGCACTGAAGAAAGGAGACTTTGCCTACTTGCTTCCTGATCCTGATCCTGAGCTGTAGCCTGTTGATTCTGATCCCAAGTTGTACCCTGAAACTTCCTTAGTAAACCACTTAACTGTAAGTATGTATGGTCTGTGAGTTCTGTGTGGTCACTGCAATGGGTTATGGAACACAGAGGAGAAGCAGAGAGTGTCATGGGAGGGAAGGCTGGTGTTAGAACTGGTAAAAAGATTGAAGCTATGTCTGACCTCTACCTCATGGGAATCAGCTTTGGGCTGATCCTGGCCATTTACCCCCTGAAGTTAGACAGGTTCTGATGCTGCTAAGACTAATACTTGACCATTTTTACAGGAAGAGAAATGGTGAAACTCTAACTGCAGTAAAAAAAATTCAAGCATGCTCTCATATAATGTAAGGAGCCCTCATGGCACCCGGGTTGCATAATGGCTAAGCACTCAGCTGCTAATGAAAAGGTCAGTGGTTCGAACTCCCAAGCTGCTCCATGGGAGAAAAGACTTGGCTCTCTGCTCCCACAAAGATTACAGCCTAAGAAACTCTGTGGGTCAGTTCTATTCTGTCCTATAGGGTCACTATGAGTTGGAATTGACTTGACAGCACAAAACAACAACAACTGGTGGTGCAAATGAATAAGAGCACGGCTGCTAATTCAAACGCTGGCAGTTCAAACCTACCCTTCTACTCTAACCCACGCAGTCACTCCAAGAGAGAAAGACCTGGCAAACTGCTTCTGTAAAGTTTACAGCCAAGACAAGTCTATGGGGGAAGTTTTACTCTGTAATATGTGGTTGTTAATGAGATGAAAACGACTTGACAGCACCTAGCAATAACAACAACCATACTTTGATGGATTCAAAGAAGAACTAGAAAATGCAATAAAAAAATTAATTGTAAACTAAATATGGATTGTTGAAAAAAGCTATTATCAAAATAACCTACAGTGAATATAATAATAGAAAAGAAAAAAGGAAAGCAAATAAACATTTAATTTAATACACTAACAACAAAAAAAAGGGCAAAAGGACTAAATAGCAATGATAAAAACAAAACAATGAATTTTTCTTCTGAATCTAGTATAATTGAAAATTTAAGTCCATGAAAAGTGTTTCTCAATAAGTAAAAAGAAAATCTAAGACCAGCTTGTGAAAAAAGGTATCAATGTATACAAAGGCTGAATTAACTGATAAATGTGGCCAAAATGCTAAACTTATTGAATAATGTTTACTTTATGAATTTAAATAACCCCCATGAAATTTTGAAGCAAAGGAATAAATTATATGGTTATGAAGTACAGAGAAAAAGTTGATTTTTTAATGTTGCCTTAGTTATCTAATGCTGCTATGACAGAAATATCAAAAGTGAATGTCTAACAAACAGAAATTGATTTTCTCAGTTTAGGAAGCTAGAAGTACAAATTCAGGGTGCAGGTTCTAGTAGAAGGCTTTCTCTCTCTGTCAGCTCTGGGGGAAAGTCCTTATTCCCTGGCTCCTTGGTGAGCTTCAGGTGGTATGGCATTTATTTTTATCTCTGCTTCTAGCTTGCTTGTTTAATTTGTTTTATATCTCAAAAGAGATTGACTCAAGACTCACCCCACCTTAATCTTGCCCAATTAAAATAACAAAGACCACCCATTCCCAAATGGGATTGTAGCCACAGGCATAAAGGTTAGGATTTACAACACATATTTTGGGGGCACAAAATTCAGTCCATAACAAATGTATATTATTTTCCTATTCTAAACTTGTGACTTGAGAAAAACTGCTATATAGAGAGAACCTCTTTATGATTGGTAAATCTGTGGGAAGAGCTAGTCTGATATGATGGGTTTTTAGGATTTAAAATACAAAAGTACGACTTTGAAATGATGCAAACTTTATCAAAGATGTAATTTTTATATGAAAATTTTCTTAATAAATTTACCAATTTTCAAAGTATATTTAATCAACATCATTTTTTGTTAGTGTAAATCAGTGGTTGGCAAACATTTTCTGCAAAGGATCAAATAGTAAATATTTTAGGCATTGTGTGTTAGATTGTCTCTGTGACAACTACTCAAGTTTTCTATTTTATGCTGAAAACAGCCATATAGTTAATAATTGGGTTTTGCTATATTCCAATAAAACTTCGTTGACTAAAACAAGCAGAGGGCAGAATTTGACTTGAGGCGGTAGTATGCCAAACCATGATGTAGACAGTGATTTAAAGTTCATTTCTAGTTTCTTTAATAATTTTTATTTTAGGTTATTATATGGACGGGAGGAAAAATGATAAAAATCTATATACAGAAGTTACCACATGGAATTCCTTTGCCTAGAAACCCAGGTAAAAATTCCATTCCAGTGAGTAAGTGAAAAAATATTTAAAGTTTTATGATATTTCAATACTCTTGTGATCTTATATACGTGTGCTGCCTATTTTGCCCCATGTGGATTCACGAATACCAGCTTCCTCACTGGATTCTCCATAAACCAATAGGCAATATTTTTGTTTTCTTTTTTTTTCTTTAATAATTTTTATTGAGCTTTAAGTGAACGTTTACAAATCAAGTCAGTCTGTCACATATAAGCTTATATACACCTTACTCCATACTCCCACTTACTCTCCCCCTAATGAGTCAGCCCCTCCTGTCTCTCCTTTCGTAACAATTTTGCCAGTTTCTAACCCTCTCTACCCTCCCATCTCCCCTCCAGACAGGAGGTGCCAACCCAGTCTCAAGTGTCCACCTGATACAAGTAGCTCACTCTTCATCAGCATCTCTCTCCTACCCATTGTCCAGTCCCTTCTATGTCTGATGAGTTGTCTTCGGGAATGGTTCCTGTCCTGGGCCAGCAGAAGGTTTGGGGACCATGACCGCCGGGATTCCTCTAGTCTCAGTCAGACCATTAAGTCTGGTCTTTTTCTGAGAATTTGGGGTCTGCATCCCACTGATCTCCTGCTCCCTCAGTGGTTCTCTGTTGTGCTCCCTGTCAGGGCAGTCATTGGTTGTGGCCGGGCACCATCTAGTTCTTCTGTTCTCAGGATGATGTAAGTCTCTGGTTCATGTGCCCTTGGGCTCATAGTTGTCGTGTGACCTTGGTGCTCTTCATTCTCCTTTGATCCAGGTGGGTTGAGACCAATTGATGCATCTTAGATGGCCACTTGTTAGCATTTAAGACCCCAGACGCCACATTTCAAAGTGGGATGCAGAATGTTTTCAAAATAGAATTATTTTGCCAATTGACTTAGAAGTCCCCTTAAGCCATAGTCCCCAAACCCCCGACTTGCTTCCCTGACCTTTGAAGCATTCATTTTATCCCGGAAACTTCTTTGCTTTTGGTCCAGTCCAGTTGAGCTGACCTTTTATGTATTGAGTGTTGTCCTTCCCTTCACCTAAATTAATTCTTATCTACTAACTAATCAGTAAATAACCTTCTCCCACCCTCCCTCCCTCCCCCCCTCATAACCACAAAAGTATGTGTTCTTCTCAGTTTATACTGTTTCTCAAGATCTTATAATAGTGGTCTTATACAATATTTGTCCTTTTGCCTCTGACTAATTTCACTCAGAATAATGCCTTTCAGATTCCTCCATGTTATGAAATGTTTCACAGATTCGTCACTGTTCTTTACTGATGTGTAGTATTCCATTGTGTGAATATACCACAATTTATTTAACCATTCATCTGTTGATGGACACCTTGGTTGCTTCCAGCTTTTTGCTATTGTAAACAGAGCTGCAATAAACATGGGTGTGCATGTGTCTGTTCGTGTGAAGGCTCTTATTTCTCTAGGGTATATTCCGAGGAGTGGGATTTCTGGGTTTGTGGTAGTTCTATTTCTAACTTTTTCAGAAAACGCCAGATAGATTTCCAAAGTGGTTGTACCATTTGACATTCCCACCAGCAGTGTATAAGAGTTCCAATCTCTCCGCAGCCTCTCCAACATTTATTATTTTGTGTTTTTTGGATTAATGCCAGCCTTGTTGGAGTGAGATGGGATCTCATTGTAGTTTTAATTTGCATGTCTCTAACTGCTAATGACTGAGAGCATTTTCTCATGTATCTGTTAGCTGCCTGAATATCTTCTTTAGTGAAGTGTGTGTTCATATCCTTTGCCCACTTCTTGATTGGGTTGTTTGTCTTTTTGTGGTTGAGTTTTAACAGAATCATATAGATTTTAGAGATCAGGCGCTGGTAGGAGATGTCATAGCTGAAAATTCTTTCCCAATCTATAGGTGGTCTTTTTACTCTTTTGGTGAAGTCTTTAGATGAGCATAGGTGTTTCATTTTTAGGAGCTCCCAGTTATCTCGTTTCTCTTCGTCATTTTGGTAATCTTTTGTATTCTGTTTATGCTTTGTATTAGGGCTCCTAAGGTTGTCACTATTTTTTCTTCCATGATCTTTATCGTTTTAGTCTTTATGTGTAGGTCTTTGATCCACTTGGAGGTAGTTTTTGTGCATGGTGTGAGGTATGGGTCCTGTTTCATTTTTTTGCAAATGGATATCCAGTTATGCCAGCACCATTTGTTAAAAAGGCTATCTTTTCCCCAATTAACTGACACTGGGCCTTTGTCAAATATCAGCTGCTCATATGTGGATGGATTTATATCTGGGTTCTCAATTCTGTTCCATTGGTCTATGTGCCTGTTGCTGTACCAGTACCAGGTTGTTTTGACTACTGTGGCTGTATAATAGCTTCTGAAATCAGGTAGAGTGAGGCCTCCCACTTTCTTCTTCTTTTTCAGTCATGCTTTGCTTATCCGTGGCTTCTTTCCTTCCATATGAAATTGGTGATTTGTTTCTCTATCTCCTTAAAATATGACATTGGAATTTGGATCGGAAGTGCGTTATATGTATAGATGGCTTTTGGTAGAATAGACATTTTTACTATGTTAAGTCTTCCTATCCATGAGCAAGGTATGTTTTTCCACTTAAGTAGGTCCTTTTTAGTTTCTTGTAGTAGTACTTTGTAGTTTTCTTTATATAGGTCTTTTACATCTTTGGTGAGATTTATTCCTAAGTATTTTATCTTCTTGGGGGCTACTGTGAATGGTAGTGATTTGGTGATTTCCACTTCGATGTTCTTTTTGCTGATGTAGAGGAATCCAAGTGATTTTTGTATGTTTATCTTATAACCTGAGACTCTGCCAAACTCTTCTATTAGTTTCAGTAATTTTCTGGAGGATTCCTTAGGGGTTTCTGTGTATAAGATCATCATGTCATCTACAAATAGAGATAATTTTACTTCCTCCTTGCCAATCCGGATGCCCTTTATTTCTTTGTCTAGCCTAATTGCTCTGGCTAGGACCTCTAGCACAATGTTGAAAAAGAGCAGTGATAAAGGGCATCCTTGTCTGGTTCCCATTTTCAAGAGAAATGCTTTCAGGCTCTCTCCATTTAGGTTGATGTTGGCTGCTGGCTTTGTATAGATGCCCTTTATTATGTTGAGGAATTTTCCTTCAATTCCCAATAGGCAATTTTTAATGGCTCCTTGGAAACCCTGGTGGCATAGTGGTTAAGTGCTAAGTCTGCTAACCAAAGGGTTGGCAGTTCATATCCACTAGGTGCTCCTTGGAAACTCTGTGTGGCAGTTCTACTTTGTCCTATAGCGTTGCTATGAGTCGAAATTGACTCTACGGCATTGGGTTTGGTTTGGGTCCTCTCATCAAAGCAGTTTCCTCTTCCCTCTTCCTCTCCCTCCTTACTTCCCAAATTGATGCCCTCTGGCTTGTCTTTTATAATACAAATAAATACAGAAGCCATTGTGCTAATATCTCTAAAGCCTGGATAGATAAGTTTTAACCTTTCAAGCAGTGGTCAGAAAAAAAAAAAAAAAAAACTTACTCAAAACAGAGTCCAATTTCTCTCACAGCACTTCCATTACTATGTGTCAATTTAAGAACATCTACACTACCCTATTCAGTGATAGATAGCAGATAGATAGACATATGATAGATAGATGATAGATGATAGATAGATGATAGATGATAGATGATAGATGATAGATAGATAGATAGATAGATAGACAGACAGATGATAGATGATGATAGATAGGCAGATGATAGATAGATAGATAGATAGATAGATAGATAGATAGATAGATAGATAGATAGATAGATAGATGATAGATGACAGACAGATAGACACATAGATAGATGATGGATGATAGATGATAGGCAGAGAGATGATAGATGATGATGATGATAGATAGATAGATGATAGATAGATAGATAGATAGATAGATAGATAGATAGATAGATAGATAGATAGATGGATGGATGATAGGTAAATGATAGGTAGGTAAGTACATAGGTGAGTAGGTAGGCAGATAGATAAATAGGTAAAGAATGTTTAATCTGACATTTCAATGTTTGTAAATACTTCTTGAGAACGCTTATACCTATGAAAAAACCATAATAACTTCTCTTTTGCCTGTTAGTACACTAAAAGACAAAAAGTTCATAGTATGTGAAGGTGGCTACCCTTTTTACATTTGCAATTAAATTGCACTCTTAGTGTGTCACAGAAAAAATTAGCCTAATCCAATTATAGGTGATATTTTCCTGTTTCTGCTTAATAAGACTTAACATTTTTGGAGTGTGATGAAGTCTCCTGCAGAATTATCTGTGTGGACCTCAGTTAGAAAAAAACTAGTACGGTTGGAAAAAGGAAATCACTTTGAGCATTCTTTGAAAACTTGACATTAAACACTAATTTACTTAGTTCCAGAGAGTTAGCTAACATTATATCTTTGAATGGAATTTCCGAAAATTAGCTATTTTTTGAAACTAAGATTTTCCTCTCATTCATCATGGTAATGCATAATATCTTATAAACCAACAATGAGGATCTAAGCAATATTCTGCATAAATATATTCCTCAGCAAGTCTTTTTTAAGTATGTTAGAGCATACGTTCATATTTTCGTTTTAAACCAAAATCTCCTAATGGTTTTAGCTCTAATCATGAAAGTTGGAATAAGGCATCTTAAGGGAACTGTCAATAAGATTAAAAGAAAGCTGATTAACAGCATGAATACATTTTGTGAGACCCATTTATCTCATAACAGGTAAAAAGACAGCATTTTTTATTAGTTTCCAGGACATATAGCTAATAAAAGAGCATCTCAACAGAAATGTGTGCATGTAAATGAAAAAAAATGTTTATGAAAATAATACAGAAAAGCTACAAATACAGGTTTAGAACAGGTGAAGAACAAAAATGTGTTTTGCTTCTAAAAGAAGTAATATTGAAATAACTGATCATCAAGCTCATGTACAAGGAAACAAAAAATTTGCTCTTTGTTGCGTTCCACATTTAGCTTTTTTATTTTATGCTCTTGAATTATTACACAGAGTTTATGTTGTTAAAATAATTGGGAAGGAAAACTCATTTTAGAACATTTAAAAGATATCAAATTAATCACATTTAAAAAGTTAAAAACTTAAAGGAATATTATAATTGTAATATGTTTATAGGACATATTTTGCATAAAAGCAAGGAATACATCTGTAATTTACTTAAACAAGGAATTAAAAACGAGTCACACATATCAAACTGTCAAATATAACTGGTCAGGTTTTCACTTATAATTTGTTATATGTTCTCTTCATCTGCGGAAGCATAAACAGGATTGTTTCAAATTAAAACACCAAAAGTGCTCATTCTGGTTTGCATGACAATGAGCAGCTGGGAATGAAGTTTTTGCATGAAATCTCATGGGAAGGGCTGCAGTCTAAACTCAACTTCCCATAGAATCAATGGTGTCCTATCCAAAGCAGAAGGGATTCCAGGTTCCTCTAGATCCCTAAATTTCAGGTGTTGGATAGCTGCCTTTACCCAGAACTCTAAACCAGTTGTGGCATCTAAGCTCAAAACTCTTCAGCACTCCCAAACTCACATTATTTTACTCACTGATAAGGCCACTGCCATGTTTATCTTCTTCATAAAAAGAAGAGCAAAACGGAAGTGGAATCTCTCTCATGCCTCACAGCAAGGATATATCCAGCATGCTGTGTAGACTACACACACCATTTCAGAAATGCTAAATTATCTGGGGAACTTTCAGTTCCTTCTGATTTCACATTAAACTCTGCCTTTTAATCCAAGATCCATGATATTGTGTCATTCTCCCTCACGCATTTTACCATAATCTATACCCTGAAGTTGATAAACAAAATCAAATATTGCTGTAATTTTTAAATAATTGATTTCCCTTAAACTCTACCCAATATTCAGTGAACTCCAAATTATAAAAGTAATGGTTCATTATATTATTAATTGAGTTAACTGAATACAAGTGATCTAACATTAACAACTACCATACGTCTGTCAGTTTGTCTTACTGTGGTGGCTTGCTTGTTGCTACAATGCTAGAAGTTGTGCCACCAGAAATTCAAATACCAGCAAGATCACCCACGGTGAACAGGTTTAAGTGAAGCTTCCAAACTAAGAAAGACTAGTCTTAGCCTATTTCTGAAAAAATTGGCCAGCAAAAACCTTTTGAATAGCAGCAGAACATTATCTGATATAGTACCGGAAGGTAAATGCCTTACGTTGGAAGACACTCAAACGACTGGGAGAGAGCTGCCTCTTCAAAGAAGAGTTGACATTAATGAAATGGATGGAATAAAGCGTTCAGGACCTTCACTTGGTAATGTAGCATGACTCAAAACGAGAAGAAACAGCTGCAAATGTCCATAATAATTGGAACGTGGAATATATGAAGTATGAATCTAGGAAAATTGGAAGTCATCAAAAATGAATTGGAACACATAAAGATCAATATCCTAGGCATTAGTGAGCAATGGACTGATGTTAGTCATTTTGAATCAGAGATCAGGATCTACTACACCAGGAAAAGCAAATTGAAGAGAAATGGCATCACATTCATCATTAAAAAGAACATTTCAAGATCTATCCTGAAGTACAACACTGTCAGTGATAGGATAATAACCACATGCCTACAAGGAAGGGCCAGTTAATACAACTAGTATTCATATTTACACACCAACCACCAATGCCAAAGATGAGGAAATTGAAGATTTTGACCAATTTCTGCAGTCTGAAATTGATCAAACACGTGATCAAGATGCATTGATAATTACTGGTGTTTGGACTGTGAAAATTGGAAAAAAGAAGAAGGATCAGTAGTTGGAAAATACGGCATTGATGATAGAAATGACACCAGAGATTCCATGATAGAATTTTGTAAGACCAACGACTTAGTCATTGCAAATACCATTTTTCGACAACACAAACACCAAATATAATTGTGGACCTCATTAGATGGAATACACAGAAATCAAATCCATTGCATCTGTGGAAAGAGACAATGGAGAAGGTTGATATTCTCAGTCAGAACAAGGCAAGGGAAAATTGCAAAACAGACCATCAGTTGTTCACATGCAAGTTCAAGTTAAAGATGAAGAAAATTAAAATAAGTCCACAAAAGTCAAAATACAACCTTGAGTGTATCCCACCTGAATTTGGAGGCCACCTCAAGAATACATTTGACCAATAATAATTTTTTTTTTTTATTATTGAACACTAATGACCGAAGACCAGATGAGTTGTGGAATGACATCAAGGACATCATACATGAAGAAAGCAAAAGGTCATTACAAAGATAGGAAGGAAAGAAAACATCAAAACAGATGTCAGAAGAGACTTTGAAACTTGCTGTTGGACATAGAGGACCTAAAGCAAATGGAAGAAATGATGAAATAATAGAGCTCAACAGATTTCAAAACACAAAGTAAAGTATTATAATGAAATGTGCAAAGACCTTGAGTTAGAAAGCCAAAAGGGAAGAACAAGCTCAGCATTCCTGAAGCTTAAAGAACTGAAGAAAAACTTCAAGACTGGAGTTGCACTATTGAAGAATTCTATGGGCAAAATATTGAACAACACAGGAAGCATTAAAGGAAAGTGGAAGGAATACACAGAGTCATGGTGCCAGAAAGGATTGGGTGACATTCAGCCATTTCAGGAGGCTGCATATGATCAAGAACAAATTGTACTGAAGAAAGAAGTCTAAGCTGCACCAAAGGTACTGGCAAAAAGCAAGGGTCCAGAATTGACAGAATATCAATTGAGTTGTTTCAATAAAAGAATGCAGTGCTGGAGGTGTTCATTAGTCTATGCCAAGAAATTTGGAAGACAGCTACCGGGTCAACTGACTGGAAGAGATCCGTATTTTGGCCCATTCCAAAGAAAGGTGATTCAACAAAATGTGAAAATTATCAAACGATATCATTAAAATCACATGCAAGTAAAATTTTGCTTAAGATAATTAAAAAAACAAATGCAGCAGTACATTGTCAGGGAACTGCCAGAAATTCAAGCCTGATTCTGAAGTGGAACGAGGGATATCGCTGCTGATATCAGATGGACCTTGGCTGAAAGGAGAGAATACCAGAAAGATGTTTCAAAAACCAAACCAAACCCATTGCCACTGAGTGGATTCCAACTCATAGGAGCCTTATAGAAAGATATTTACCTGTGCTTTATTGACTATGTAAAGGCATTCAATTGTGTAGATCATAACAAATTATGGATAAGATTTCAAAGAATGGGGATTTCAGAGCACTTAACTGTGAATTTTTTTTTTTTTTTTTAATTGTGGTTATGTGGAACTTGTACATAGACCAAGAAGCAGTCTTTAGATCAGAACAAGGGTTTATTGCATGGTTTAAAATCAGGAAAGATGTGCTTCGTGATTATATCCTTTCATCATACTTATTCAATCTGTATGCTGAGCAAATAATCTGATAAGCTGAACTGTATGAAGATGAATGCAGCATCAATATTGGAGGAAGACTCATTAATAGCCTGAGATATGCAGACAGCACAACATGGCTTGTTGACAGTGAAGAGGAATTGAAACACTTACTGAAGAAGATCAAAGACTACAGCCTTCAGTATAGATTACACTTCAACATAAGAAAAACAAAATGCTCACAAATGGACCAATAAATGACATTATGATAAACAGAAAATATTGAAGTTGTCAAGAATTTCATTTTATTTGGATCCGTAATTAATGCCCATGGGAGCAGCGGTCAAGAAATCAAACAATACATTGCATTTAAACACTGTTTAAAGTGTGGAAAAGTAAAGATATAAGGATGAAGGTAGGCCTGACACAAGCCATGGTATTTTCATTCACCTCATGTGCATGCTAAAGCTGGGCAATGAATAAGGAAGACTAAAGAAGAATTGATACTTTTGAATTACTGTGTTGGCAAAGAATACGTAATATAGCATGGACTACCAGAAGAAAGAACAAGCCTTTTTCTTGGAAGAAGTATAGCCAGAGTGCTCCTTGGAAGCCAGGATGGTGAAACTCTGTCTTGCATCCTTTGCATTTGTTATCAGGGGGGATCAGTCCCTGGAGAAGGACATCGTGCTTGGTAAGGTAGAAGGTCAGCAAAAAAGAGGAAGGCTCTCAGTGAGACAGACTGACACAGTGGCTGCAACAATGGTCTCAACCATAGCAACAATTGTGAGGATAGCACAGGACCGGTCATTGGTTCATTCTGTTGTACATAGTGTTTCTATGATTGGAAGGCATCTAACAACAACATTAACAAAGCCAGTTACAAATGTGTTTATGAGTAGAGGTAAATTTCAATAACATTGAAGTTATTTAGTTCATTTATTACTTCATGTGAAAAGCATTTGGCATCTAATTTGGGATTAACTGGAAACATCTGATTAAACATTGACTTATAAAGAATCCCTTTTAGTTTAATGAACTATATTCGTATTATATATGCAAAACACTTTTTTTTATTTCTAAGGATATCTTACTAATGTAGCATTGAGCTCCTTTAAAAATTTAAACAGAAATGTTTTCAATCTTCTATACATAAAACTTATTACTAATGAGTAGGAAATGGATTCTATGAGAGTGGAAAAGAACTCTCTAGTGGCTAATAATTTATGTTGTGAGCCTTAAAAAAAAAATCATACCCAGAAAATAAGTACAATGATAGTAATTGCTACATTAATGATAAGAAACAATGTTCATGTCATAATCTTTATATTAGATTATATATCAACCATTATTTGAAAATCAGGATAGCGTTTTGGAAATATTTATAAAACAATAAAACTCTAAGACATAAAGATGGCTTATAAAATATGCAATTCTAGAGACATCCTGAAACAGAAAAGATAACTTATCTTTTAAATATAAAAATTTCAGAAGAGGAAGCAAAAAGCAAAACTGAAATAAAGCTAAAATACAGGACCAGGCAGTGTTTCATTTCGTTGTTCATAGGGTCACTATGAGTTGGAGCCAGCTCGAAGGCACCTAACAACAACAACAACAAAAGACAATAAATACTTGATGGATTAACCTGCTTTATAAAAATTTTTTTTTTATATTTCTCTATCAATAATTTCTTATGATTGTAGCCTATGGATCATTTGTTAAATACATAAACTATGGCTATTTATCCCTTTCTATGCCTATAAACCAATTCAAGGAATGCCCAGTAACTTTGCACAGGCACATGAAAATGTAAATACATGCCAACATTTTTCTTTTTCTGCTCCAGGTTGTTTGGAAAACAGAATGATTGGTTCTGAATCACTGTTGTGTGCGCTCTATCTTTGGCTCTATGATATAACAATAATCTCATTGAAAGTGACCAAAAAAAAAAAAAAAAGATGTTATGTTATTTTTGATATAGTTCAATACCAAGATCTAAGGAGCTCCTTAAGGACAAGGATTATGGTTTATGCATCTTTGGATCTCTTTTGACATTATTTCAACATTAAGTAAGGTATATTTTTTTATATTAAAAACTATTTATAGAGATGTTTGAACTAAGAAACAGAACTAAATATATATGCTCTGCTTTAATCAAATTACCAGTCTAAGAAGAAAAAAATGTTTGGGCAGGGTAATTAGAATGTGGGTGATGTAAGACACAGTAGTATTTTGAGGGAAACAGGAAACATTCATGCCTCAATTATAAATGTAGTAAATTAAAAGCAAGCCAAAAAAAAAAAAAAAAACTGAAAAAGCACATTGTTCTTAGGACCTGTCCAGTTGGTTCTGACTCACAGTAACCCTATGCACAATGTATCAATACACTGCCCAGTCCTGTGCCATTCTCACAATGTTTGCTATGTTCGAGCCCACTGTTGCAGCCACTATGTCAATCCATCTCATTGAAAGTCTTCATCTTTTTTCATGACCGTCTACTTTATTAGCCATAATGTCCTTCTCCAGGGACTGGTCCTTCCTGATAACATGCCCAAAGTATTTGAGACAAGTCACAGTATCCTCAATTCTAAGGAGAATTTCTGGCTGCACTTCTTCCAAGACAAATTTGTGTGTTCTTCTGGCAGTCGGTGGTATATTCAATATTCTTTGCCAACACCTTACTTCAAAGTATCAAGTCTTCCTTCCCCAGTCTTCCTTATTTGTTGTTCAGCTTTCCACGCATATGAGATGATCGAAAGTACCATGGCTTGGGTCAGGCCCACCTTAGTCATCAAAGCGACACCTTTGCTTTCTAACACTTCCAAGAGGACTTTTGCAGCAGATTGTCGAACTTTGATTTCTTGACTGCTGCAGCCATGGGCATTAATTATGAAACGAAATAAAACGAAATCCTTGACATCAATCTTTTCTCCATTTTTCATGATGTTGCTTATTGGTCCAGTTGTGAATTTTTTTTTTTTCTTTATTGAAGCGTAATCCATACTGAAGCCTGTAGTCTTTGATCTGCATCAGTAAGTGCTTCAAGTTCTCTTCACTTTCAGCAAGTAAGGTTGTGTCATCTGCATATCTCAGGTTATTAATGATTCTTCCTCTAATCCTAATGTCTTATTCTTCTTCATAGTCCAGCTTTTTGGATCATTTTCTCAGCATAGAGATTGAATAAGTATGGTGAAAGAATACAACCCTGACACACATATTTTATGATTTTAAACCCATGCATATCCCTTTGTTTTTTTCAAATTACTGCCTCTTGGTCTCTGTAGAGGTTTCCCATGAGCACAGTTAAGTGTTCTGAAGTTCCCATTCTTCACAATGTTAACTACAATTTGTTATGATTCTACCAAATCCAATGCCTTTTCCCAATGCCTTTTAATAGTCAATAAAACACAGGTAAACATTTTTCTGGTATTCTCTGCTTTCAACCATAATCCATCTGATATCAGCAATGATATCCCTCATTCTGTTTCCTCTCCTGACTCTGGCTTGAACTTCTGACAGTTCCCCATGGATATGCTCCTGCATCTGTTTTTGAATGATCTTCAGCAAAAATTTACTTGCATGTAATACTAAGGATATTATTTGATAATCTCCACATTCTGTTGGATCACCTTTCTTTGGAATGGGAACAAATATGGATCTCTTCCAGTCAGTTGGACAAGTAGCGGTCTTGCATTTTTCTTGTCATAGATGAGTTGGAGCTTCCAATGTCACATCCATTTTTTGAACCATTTCAATTGGTATTCCATGATTTCCTGGAGTCCTGTTTTTCACCAATGCCTTCAGTGCACCTTGAACTTCTTCCTTCAATACCATCGATTTTTGACAAATGCTACCTCCTGAAATGGTTGAATGTCGGCCAATTATTTTTGGTACAATAACTGTGTATTTCTTCCATTTTCCCTTGATGTTTCTTGCATTGTTCAATATTTTTCCCATATAATTCAATATCGCAACTAGAGACTTAAATTTTTTCTCCAGAGCTTTCAGCTTGAGAAATGCCAAGCCATTCTTCCATTTTGGTTTACTAACTCCATGTCTTTGCAATTTTCTTATAATACTTTGTCTTCTTGGGCAGCCCTTTGAAACCTTCTGTTCAGCTCTTTTACTTCATCTTTTTCCATTTGCATAAATGCACTGAAATGTGAAATTGTAGATAAAATTTTTTTTTTCTCCATTGTTGTTTCTGTTAGGTGACTTTGTGTCATTTCCTACTTGTCATGGATTGAATTGTGTCTCTGCAAAATATGTGTCAACTTGGTTAAGCCATGATTCCCAGTATTATGTGGTTTTCCTCCATTTTGTGATTTACCTATATGTTATAAATCATAATCTCTGGCTGTGGTTAAAGAGGATTAGAGTGAGATGTAATGCCCTTGCTTGGGTCACATCCCTGATCCAATGTAAAGGGAGATTTCCTGGGGTGTGACCTGTACCACCTTTTATCTTAAAAGAGATAAAAGAGAAGGGAAGCAAGCAGACAGTTGGGGATCATATCACCAAGAAAGCAGTGCGGGTCCTTTGGACCCAGGGTTCTTGTGTAGAGAAGCTCCTAGTCCAGGGGAAGATTGATGACAAAGACTTTCTTCCAGATCTGCAGAGAAAGCATTCCCCTGGAGCTGATGCCCTGAATTTGGACTGCTAGCCTACTAGACTGTGAGAAAATAAGTTTATCTTTGTTAAAGCCATCCACTTGCGGTGTTTCTGTTATAGCAGCACTGGATAACTAAGACACTGCTCATAGTAACTCTATGTACAACAGAAGGAAACACTGCTTGGTCTTGTGCCATCCTCATCATCATTGTTATGCTTGAGTACATTGTTGAATACTGTGTCAATCCACCTCGTCGAGCATCTTCCTCTTTTTCACTGACCCTCCCCTCTACCAAGCATAATGTCCTTCTCCAGGGACTGATCCCTCCTGATAACGTGTCCAAAGAATGTGAGACATAGTCTCTCCATCCTCGCTTCTAAGGAGCATTCTGGCTATAATTCTTCCAAGACAGATTTGTTCCTTCTTTGGGCAGTTCATGGTATATTCAATATTCTTTGCCAACATCATAGTTAAAAGGTGTCAATTCTTCTTAGATCTTCCTTATTCATTACCCAGCTTTCACATGCATATGAGGTGATTGAAAACACCAAGGCTTGATTCAGGCACAACTTAATCCTTAAAGTGATGTCTTTGTTTTTCAACACTTTAAAGAGATTTTTTGCAACAAATTTGTCCAATGAAATGCATCTTTTGATCTCTTGACTGTTGATTCCATAGGCATTGATTGTAAAATGAAATTCTTGAAAATTTCAATCTTTTCTCTGTTTATCATGATGTTGCTTTTTGGTCCAGTTGTGAGGGTTTTTATTTTCTTTTTGTTGAGGTGTAATCAATACTGAAGGTTGTGGTCTTTGATCCTTATCAGTAAGTGGTTCAATTCCTCTTTACTTTCAGCAAACAAGGCTGTGTCAACTGCATAATGCAGCTTATTAATGAGTCTTCAATCCTGATCCACCATTCTTCCTCATATAGTCCAGCTTCTGGGATTATTTGCTCACCATACAGACTGAATAAATATGGTGAAAGGATACAATCCTGACGCACACATTTCCTGACTTTAAACCAAGCAATATGCCTTTGTTTTATTCAAACAACTACCTCTTGATCTATGTACAGGTTTTTCATAAGCACAATTAAGTGTTCTGGAATTCTCATTCTTTGCAGTGTCAGCCACAATTTGTTATGATCCACACAGTTGAATGTCTTTGCATAATCAGTAAAACATGGGTAAACATCTTTCTGGTATTCTCTGCTTTCAGCCAGGATACATCTAACATCAGCAATGATATCCCTGATTCCATGTTCTCTTCTGAATCCAGCTTGAATTTCTGGTAGTTCACCGTAGATGTACTAGATGTACTGCTGCAACCACTTTTGAATGATCTTTAGCAAAATTTTACTTCTGTTTGATATTAATGACATTTTTTGATAATTTCCACATTCTGTTGGTTCACCTTTCTTTGGAACAGACATAAATATGGTCTCTCCCAGTCAGTTGGCCAGGTAGCTGTCTTCTAAATTTCTTGGCTAGATGAGTGAGCACTTCCAGTGCTGCAGGTGTTTGTTGAAAGATCTCAACTGGTATTCCAACAATCCCAGGAGACTTTCTTTTTGATGATGTCTTCAGCATCTGTCAGTTTGTCATATTGTGGGGGCTTGTATGTTGCTGTGATGCTGGAAGCTATGCCACTGGTATTCAAAAATACCAGCAGGGTCACCTATATTCGATAGTTTTCAGCTGAGCTCCCAGATTAAGACAGACGGAAAAGAAAAAAAAAAAAATAGCCAGTGAAAACCTTATGAATAGCAGTGGAACACTGTCTGATATTGTGTGGAAGGCGAGCCTCTCAGGCTGGAAGACACTCAAAATGTGACTGGGAAAGAGCTGCCCCCTCAAAGTAGAGTTGACTTTAATTACGTGGATGGAGTCAAACTTTTGGCATCTTCATTTGCTGATGTGGCACAACTCAATATGAAGCAGCAGCTGTAAACATCCACTAATAATCAGAATGTGGAACGGATGAAGTATGAATCTAGGAAAATTGGAAATTGTCAAAAAATGAAATGAAACACACAAACATCTATATCTTAGACATTTTTGAGCTGAAATTGACTGGTACTGGCCTTTTTAAATCATGCAATCATATGGTCTACTATGTGGGAAATGACAAATTGAAGAGAAATGGTGTTGCATTCATTGTCAAAAAGAACATTTTCAGGATCTATCCTGAAATACAACACTGTTAGTTGTAGGGTAATATCCATATGCCTAGAAGGGATACCAGTTAATAGGATTAGTATTCAAATTTACCCATCAACCACTAAGGCCAAAGATGAAGAAACTGAAGGTTTTTACCAACTTCTTCAGTCTGAAATTGATTGAACATGAAATCAGGATGCGTGGATTATTACTGATGATTGAAATGTGAAAATTGGAAAAAAAGAAGGATTGGTGGCTGGAAAATATTGCCTTGGTGATAGAAACTAATGCTGGAGATTGGATGATATAATTTTGCAAGACCAACAGCCTCTTCATTGCAAATCATTTTTTTCAACAATATAAACGGTGCCTATATATGTGGACCTCATTGGATGAAATACACAGGAATAAAATCTACTACGTCTGTGGAAAGAGACAATGGAAAAGCTCAATATCATCAGTCAGAAAAGGCCAGGGCCCTACTGTGGAACTGCTCGTGTGCAAGTTCAAGCTGAAGCTGAAGAAAATTAGAACAAGTCTACAAGAACCAAAGTATGACCTTAAGTGTATCCCACCTGAATGTAGAGACGATCTGAAGTATAGATTGATGCATTGAACACTAATGACCGAAGTCCAGATGAGTGGTGGAATGATGTCAAGGACATCATAAATGAAGAAAGCAAGAGGTCATTAAAAAAGAGAGGAAAGAAAGAAAAGACCAAAATGGAGGTCAGAAAAGACTCTGAAACTTGCTCTTGAATATCAAGTAGCTAAGGCAAAAGGAAGAAATGGTGAAGTAAAAGAACTGAACAGGAGATTTCAAAGGGCAGCTCAAGAAGGCAAAGTAAAGTATTATAATGACACGTGCAGAGACCTGGAGTTAGAAAACCAAAAAGGAAGAACACGCTCAGCATTTCTCAAGTTGAAAGAACTGAAGAAAAAAATCAAGCCTTAGGTTGCAATAGAGAAGGATTCTGTGGGCAAAATACTGAATGAGGCTGGAAGCATCGAAAGAAGATGGAAGAAAATACACACAATTACTGTACTAAAAATTATTGGTTGGCATTCAATCATTTCAGGAGGTAGCATATGATCAAGAGCCAGTGGACTGAAGGAAGAAGCCCAATGTGCACTGAAGACACTGGTGAACAGTAAGTCTCCAGGAATTGACAGAATTGTTTTTTCCATTATGTGACATTAATTACTTCCTAGCAATGAGCATATTAATAATATATATATAATTTAATTAATTATTCATCAAATAATAGAATAATGTATTTTGCATCATTTCCTGAGGTTTACCATGCAGTATACTATTGACTATCCTTCCTAATCTTGGACGTATTGAGGCCTCATAGCTAGCTATAAATGTGAATAGCTGGAAACGCAAGACATGTAATTTACTTACCCTGACAGAAAACCAGCTGGCTGTAACTTTTCTGTTCAGCTTAATACATTCATTATCAAGAGATGCAGAGCAATATGTAATTAAAACATCTGGAAATCATAATAATGAGAGGCTCTAAAACTTTTATGAATTGATATCTTCCCTTTCTGCAACAAACTTCAGTTGACTGTTCATCAGAAATTGAAAAACCTGTGCAACAGCCAGGATCTTTGTTGCCTTGTCCATGTGATATTACCTTGTGGATCTGATTAAAAAAAAAAAAAAAAATCACAGGGAAGGTTACTAAAATAGTATAGAAAAGTGTATGAGTGCATTGCTTTGGGCAGATCTGCTGTAACAGATCTCTTTAAAGTGTTAAACAGCAAAGATATCACTTTGAGGACTAAAGGGCGCTCGGCCCAAGTCATGGTGTTTTCTATCATCTCATATGCATGTGAAAGCTGGACAATGAATAAAGAAGACCTAGGAAGGACTGACACCTTTGAATTATGTTGTTGGTGAAGAATATTGAGTATTCCATGGGCTGCCGGAAGAATGAGCAAGTCTGTCTTGGAAGAAGTGCAACCAGTATGCTCCTTAGAAGTGAGGATGGCAAGACTTCATCTCATATACTTTGGACATGTTATCAGGAGGGACCAGTCCCTGGAGAAGGGCATCATGCTTGGTAAAGTAGAGGGCCAGTGAAAAAGCAAGACCCTCAACAAGATGGATTGACAAAGTGTCTGCGACAATGGGCTCAAACAAAGCAATGATTGTGAGGATGGCACAGGAATGGAAAGTGTATCATTCCATTGTACATAGTGTAGCTATGTCAATCACCTTGACAGCACCTAACAGCAACCAAGAACATACAGATAGTGAGTCTCAATAGTGATAGCATGTATTAGAAAGCTAAACATGAACAGGTTTACACCAGAGCAGCCACATAGTGAAGATAGCAAATGGAGATAATTGTGTAGCATTAAAGAGGATTATTCATTACAGACACACCTCATTTTATTGCACTTCACAGACACTGAGTTTATTACAAACTGAAAGCTTCTAGCAATGCCGCATCCAGCAAGTCTGTGCCATTTTTCTAACAGCATGTACTCACTTCATGTTTCTGTGCTACAAATTGGTAGTTCTCACAATATTTAAAACTTTTTCCTTATTATTATATGTTTTATGGTGATCAGTGATCTTGTATGTTACTATTGTACATAAACTACACCCATATGAGACAGTGAACTTAAACGATAAATGTGCTGTCCTGACTGCTCCACTGACAGGCTGATCCTATGTCTCTCTTCCCCTCCTTGGGCCTCCCTATACCCTGAGAAATGGCAATATTGAAATTAGGGCAATTAATAACCTTACATTGGCCTCCAAATGTTCAAGTGAAAGGCAGAGCCACTTGTCTCTCACTTTAAATTATAAAACTAGAAATGATTAACTTAATGATGAAGGGGTAGGCCTCTTGCACCCAACAACAAGTTGAGAATGAAAAGGAAAAGTTTTTAAAGGAAATTAAATGTGCTACTCCAGTGAACACACGAATGAAAAGAAAGTGAAATAGCCTTATTGCTGACAGGAAAAAAAGTTTTAGTGGTCTGGATAGAAGATCAAACCAGCCACAGTATTCCCTTAAACCAAAGCCTAATTCAGAGCAAGGCCCTAACTCTTTTTAATTCTATAAGGCTGAGAGAGGTGAGGAAGCTGCAGAAAAGTTTGAAGCTAACAGGGGTTGCTTTATGAGATTTAAGGAAAGAAGTATCTCCGTAACATAAAAGTGCAAGACAAAGCCTCAAGTGCTGATGTGGAAGCTACAGCAAGTGATCCAGAAGATCTAGCTAAGATAATTGATGAAGGTGGTTACACTAAACAACAGATTTTCAAGGTAGACAAACAGCCTTATATTTGAACAAGATACCATCTAGGACTTTCATAGCTAGAGAGAAGAAGTCGATTCCTGGCTTCAGAGCTTCAAAGCACAGGCTGATGCTCTTGTTAGGGGGTGTCTTAGTTATCTAGGGCTGTTGTAACAGAAACACCACAAGTGAATGGCATTAACAAAGGAAATTTATTCTCTCATAGTCTAAGAGGCTAGAAGATCCAATTTAGGGTGTCAGCTCCAGGGGAAGGGTTTCTGTCTCTGTTGGCTCTGAGGGAAGGTCCTTGTCATCAATTTTCCCCAGTCAAGGAGCTTCTCAGCACGGAGACCTAAGGTCCAAACGAAGCACTATTCACCTGGCTCTGGTTTCTTGGTGGTATGAAGTCCCCCTGTCTCTCTGCTTCCTTCTTTCTTTTCTATCTCAAAAAAAATGGACTTAAGACACAATCTAATCTTGTAGATTGAGTTCTGCCTCATTAATATAACTGCCACTAATCCCAACTCATTAAAATCTTAGAGGTAGAACTTATCTACCATGATTCCCAGTATTGTAGACAATCACACAATACTGGGAACCGTGGCCTCGCCAAACTGATACACATTTTTTGGGGACACAATTCAATCCATAATAGAACTAATGCAGCTGGTGACTTTAAGTTGAAGCCAGTGCTGATTTACCATTCTGAAAATCCTAGGACCCTTAAGAATTATGCTAATTCTACTCTGTCTGTGCTTTACATAAAGAGCAACAAAGCCTGGATGATAGCACATCTGTTTACAGCATGGTTTACTGAATGTTTCAAGCCCACTCACTGTTGAGGCCTACTGATAAAAGATTCCTTTGAAAATATTACTGCTTGTTGACAATGTGCCTAGTCACCCAAAAGCTCTGATGAAGATGTATGAGAATATCAACATTGTTTTCATTCCTGCTAACACATCCATTCTGCGGCCCATAGACCAACTTTCAGGTCTTATTACTTAAGAAATATATTTTGTAAGGCTATAACCAAAAAAAAAAAAAAACACCAAATCCATTGACATCGAGTTGATTTTGACTCATAGTGACCCTAAAGAACAGAGTAGAATTGCCCCATAGAGTTTCCAAGGAGTGCCTTGTGGATTCAAACTGCTGACCTTTTGGTTAGCAGCCATAGCTCTTAACCACTATGCCATCAGGGTTTATAGCTATAAGGCTACAGCTGCCACATACATAATGATTCCTCTGATGGATTTGGGAAAAGTGAATTGAAAACCTTTTGGAAAGGAATCACCACTCTAGATGCCATTAAAGACACTGGTTATTCATGGGAGGATGTCAAAATATCAACATTAACAGGAGTTTGGAAGAAGTTGACTAAACCCTCATGGAATGACTTTGAGGGGTCCAAGATATCGGTGAAGGAAGTAACTGCAGATGTGGTGGAAATAGCAAGAGAACTATTATTAGAAGTGGAACCTGAAGATATGAATGAACTGCTGCAATCTCATGACAAACTTTATGGATGAGGAGTTGCATCTCATGGATGAGCAAAGAAAGTGGTTTCTTGAAATGGAATCTACTCCTGGTAAAGATGCTGTGAACATCCCTGAAATGACAAAAAAGGATTTAGAATATCACATAAACTTAGTTGATAAAGCATCGGTAGGGTTTGGGAAGATCAACTTCAATTTTGAAAGAAATTCTACTATGGTTAAAATGCTGTCAAACAGCATCACATGCTCAGAGAAATCTTTCATGAAAGGAAAAGCAAATTAATGTGGCAAACTTCGTTATTGTCTTATTTTAAGAAATTGCTATAGCCACCCCAACCTTCAGCAACCACTACCCTGATCAGTCAGTAGCAGTCAACATCAAGGCAAGAAGATTATGACTTGCTGAAGGCTCAGATGATGGTTATAATTTTTTAGCAATAAAATATTTTTAATTAAAGCATGTATCTTGATTTTTAGACATAATGTTACTGCACACTTAATAGACTACAGTATAGTAGAAACAACTTTTGTATGCACTTGGAAATGAAACAATTCATATGACTCACTTTATTTCGATGTTCTTTTTATTGTAGTGGTCTGGAATCTGACTTGGATTATCTCTGAGATATACCTGTAATTGCGATATGCTTGGGACCAAAGCAACCTTTATTATAAACTAATTGTTTCTATTAGAAAATTTTCAAGGCATGAGGTATTATTTATTTAATTACTGTTGGAGTGTGAAATGTGGGCTTTATCAGACTATGTACACTTACCTAGGTAAGAAAATGGTATTTATGAAGTTTAAATTGTCTTCAATGCAATTTGTCACATTTGCAATCAGTCCATAGAGAATAGTTCTTCATGAAGAAAATTTATTTACTTCACAGTTTGTTTTTATAGTTTTTAAAATACCAGTTTTTTTTTTTTTTATCTAGATAAAAAGGATAAAAGCCCAGAATATTTGTACCAACTCACATCCACCGCCCACTGGAATGCAGGTTCTCATAACTGGAATGACTCTTTGGCTTTCCACACCATACTCCAGTGGTTTCAACTGTGCCTCCTAGTTTATTTATTTATTTATTTTTCCTAGTTTAAGCTGAAATAGGGGATTTTCTGAGATTATAGATGCCTGTGAGAACATCTTCTGAAATATCAAATAAATTTCCTTTCTAACAGTAGCTCCAGAGTGACCTATACCTCCAGGGCAAATACATAGAAGCAGATTTGATGAGTTTTAGGGTATTAGACTGTTTAAACTTCCGGTATATTTTGAAATCACTCTTCAAAGTGTTTGTGACAATTCATGTGCCCTACAAAACCTAAGGAACTCTGGTGCCCTGGTGGAGCAGTAATTAAACCACTTGGCTGCTAACCAAAAGCTTGGTGGTTTGAACCTACCTGTATGTATGTATGTATATGTATATATGTATGTATATATATGTATATATACACCAGCTGTTCGACTTTTCTGTTCTTTCAGTTGTCTGTGCATGTACGTTACACAGTTTCCATTGATTCTTTTTGTCTTTTTAGTTAGAATTTGTAAATTATAATTTCTACATATATATCTTTCCTTAGGCATTTGTGTTACAATTATTTCCTTTCCATCTGTGATTGAATTAGAAATCCTTGAGGAACAAAAAATTATTTTTACTATTTTTTTTCCAAAAGTACTTCTGGGTTTTTATTATGTTGTTGCTGTTTAAGATTTAGTAACCTATTTTTTTTTTTATGTTATGACTACTGATAATTGTATCTTTTCTATTTCTTTCACTTGACAATTGGATTTTAATGTAAAAGAATGCCATTATTTCCACTTGCAGATATTACATTTAGTTATTGTTTTTATAATTAAATCTAATTTTTAAAAAATTTTATGGATGGAATCATATTGTCTATTCTTTTTCAATTTTTATAGTGTTGTTGTTGTTGTTAGGTGCCATCGGGTTGGTTCCGACTCATAGTGACCTTATGCACAACAGAACGAAACACTGCCCGGTCCTGAGCCATCCTTACAATGGTTGTTATCCTTGAGCTCACTATTGCAGCCACTGTGTCAATCTACCTTGTTGAGGGTCTTCCTCTTTTCTGCTGACCCTGTACTCTGCCAAGCATGATGTCCTTCTCCAGGGACTGATACCTCCTGACAACATGTCCAAAGTACGTAAGACACAGTTTTGTCATCTTTGCCTCTAAGGAGCATTCTGGCTGTACTTCTTCTAAGACAGATTTGCTCGTTCCTTTGGCAGTCCATGGTATATTCTATAATCCTCACCAACACCACAATTCGAAGGCATCAATTCTTCTTCGGTCCTCCTTATTCACTGCCCAGTTTTCACATGCATATGATGTGATTGAAGTCCGTGAGAGCCAAAATATGACCTTGAGTATATCCCACCTGAATTTAGAGACCATCTCAAGAATAGATTTGACGCATTGAACACTAGTGACTGAAGACCAGACGAGTTGTGGAATGACATCAAGGACATCATACATGAAGAAAGCAAGAGGTTATTGAGAAGACAGGAAAGAAAGAAAAGACCAAGATGGATGTCAGAGGAGACTCTGAAACTTGCTCTGGAACATGAAGCAGCTAAAGCAAAAGGAAGAACTGATGAAGTAAAAGAACTGAAATTTTTATATATCTGATTTATTTCACCATCTTATTGTCTTTTTTAAATTGCCATGCATAATATTGAAAAAAGAATAAGAGAGACCTTAGTAATAGTTTTCCCACATCCCCTAGCAAATATTTTTTCATATCTCGTTGGCCTGAATTGGATCATTTTGACTATTCCTTAGGTGGAAAAGGGTTTTTAAGCCTAGTCAGATTATTGTTTTAGAAAGATCACTTGGGCTTCAATACGGGGAACAGTTGGAGAAGAGAAGACTGGAGACAGAGAGGTCATGTGGGAACTTGTTAAAAATATACAGTCAAGAATTCATGGTAGCCTGGAGAAAGGTAGTGACTTGTGATTCTGGAGACAGATAGGCAAGAAAGGATTCCAGAGATGTTTACGTGGTACCCCCATTTAACTGAGATCTTATTACTTAATTGAGATCTTGAAAGTGCACATCTATTTTCCTTTGCTGAAAAAATAAAAAAATATGTTTTCCTCCACTCTCCTTCAAAAAAGTAATCAAGTCCTTGTGTCCTGGAGCACTCCGTTTTCCTTACCATATGGGACATTAGCAAGCCTTAGATTTAAACAAATGAGCAAATACTTAATAGATCAACAACAACACAAACTGACCAACACATCCAACTCACAGGGTACAGGGAGATCTGTTGAGATACTGAGAGCAGACAGAGGACATGGAGAGGGGATTAGTTGGCTTCCTCAATTAATAGAAAGACTACCATTTACTTTGGAGATGAAGATTCAAGAAGCAGGCCCCTTAACTGGGCTCCTAAATTGCATCTCTAACTCCTGAAAGCAGGACTTCTTAAAAGGTGACATGCAGATAACTGGGATTAAACCTTAAAAGCTGTGATATCGAGGGGCAAGTTAGTTATGAGGAAGATGGACAGAGTGAGCAGGAACAGCTCACTCATCTGTGATCATGAATCATGACCACTGCAACAATGACCATGATAAATTGGTGGCCATTTTCTAGGGTGTGGGGACTGTACTATGAGTCCAGGTATGAACATTATATCAGCTTTGCTGAACAGGAGTTTGGAGCCAGATTTAATCTAATAATATGGACTATTTTAGTTATTTATGTATAATTATAATACATTGGAGAATAAATACAATGTACACCCTTGTTACCACTTGAAAAAAAAAAGCTTAAGGAATATGGATATCCTAGTGTGTTTTTAAAATAGGATTGCTTTGATTATTTTAAAATTATTTTTTTGTTGTTTGTTTTGGTTTTAAATCATGAATGAGTATCACGTTTTACATACTTTTCTGTTTCTGTTTATAATGATTGCTATTTTTTTATCAGCCAATGTGATATTATACTTCAATAAAATTTCAGAAATTAGATTATCTTTGCATTCATGAAATAAATCAATTTAATCATGATCCATTTTTTTGAATAAAATGCTTTTTCAATTTTCTGAAATTTTACTGAGTTTTTAGTATTTGGCTTAGTATTTGACTTAATAAAGCTTTCAGTCTTTAATTTTCTTTATTATATTATTCTTATTTGCATTTTCATTAGCATGATTGTACTATTTTCACAAAATTGATTAGATATCCCTAATTTCCTCTTCAAAAAAGTTTATAAAATAGAGGCTATCTGCTCTTTGAGAATTTGACAAAATTTATCTATAAATTTATTTGTTTTTGATATTATATTAGGGCAGCAAAAGAGATTATTATATCAGTTGTTTCTTAATAATTTTTTAATATACAATCTCTTAATATTTAATGAGTACATTACAATTTTTTTGACAAAATATTTATGAATCCTTATGTTGTTGTTGTTAGGTGCTGTCAAGTCAGTTTCTACTCATAGTGACTTTATGCACAACAGAATGAAATACTGCTGGGTCCTGCACAATCCTCACAATTGTTGCTGTGCTTGAGCTAGTTGCTGCAGCCACTGTGTCAAACCACCTCGTTGAGGGTCTTCCTCTTTTGTGCTGACCGTCTACTTTACCAGGCATGATGTCCTTCTCCAGGGACTAATCCCTCCTGAGAACATGTCCAAAGTATGTGATATGCAGTTTTGCCATCCTTGCTTCTAAGCAGCATTCTAGTGTACTTCTTCCAAGATAGATTTGTTCACTCTTTTGACAGTCCATGGTATATTCAATATTCTTCACCAACACCACAATTCAAAGGCATCAATTCTTCTTCGTCTTCCTTATTCATTGTCCAGCTTTTGCATTTATATGAGGTGATTGAAAATACCATGGTTTCGGTCAGGCACACCATAATCCTCAGGGTGACATCGTTGCTTTTTAACATTTTAAAGAGATCTCTTGCAATGCGTCTTTTGATTTCTTGACTGTTGCTACCATGGGTGTTTATTGTGGATCCAAGTAAAATGAAATCCTTGACAACTTCAATCTTTTCTCCATTTATCATGATGTTGCTTATTGGTCCAGTTGTGAGGATTTTTGTTTTCTTTATGTTGAGGTATAATTCATACTGAAGGCTGTGCTCTTTGATCTTCATCAGTAAATGCTTCAAGTCCTTTTCACTTTCAGCAAGCAAAGTTGTGTCATCTGCATAAGGCAGGTTGTTAATAAGCCTTCCTCCAATCCTGATGCCCTGTTCTTCTTGATGTAGTCCAGCTTCTCAGATTATTTGCTCAACATACAGATTAAAATATGTATGGTGAAAGGATACAACCCTGATGCACACCCTTCCTGACTTTAAACCATGCAGTATCCCCTTGTTCTGTTCGAACAACTACCTCTTGATCCATGTAAAGATTCCTCATGAGTACAATTAGGCGTTCCAGAGTTCCCATTCTTTGAAATGTTATCCATAATTTGTTATGATCCACAACTGAATGCCTTTCCATAGTCAATAAAACACAGGTAAACGTCTTTCTGGTATTCTCTGCTTTCAGCCAAGATCCATCAGACTTCAGCAATGATTTCCCTGGTTCCACGTCTTTTTCTAAATCTGGTTTGAATTTCTGGCAGTTCCCTGTAGATACACTGCTGTAGCTGCTTTTGAATGATATTCAGCAAAACTTTGCTTGCATGTGATATTAATGATATTATTTGATAATTCCTGCATTCGGTTAGATCACCTTTCTTGGGAACAGGCATAAATACGGACCTCTTCCAGTTGGTTGGCCAAGAAGCTGTCTTCCAAATTTCTTGCCATAGACTGTGTGCTGTGCAGATTTAGCTAGCAGGATGCTGGGGATCCCAGGATCCTTAATTCCCCATTACTGCTCTTTTTGAATTGTCTCTCCTCCACCTGCCACTCAGTCTGATTCTTCAGCTTTGTCTTTGATGATTAGATATCTTAGACAGTCATATAAATTCGATTCACTTGCTTTTTTGGGTATTTGTTGTAAGAGGTACAAAATGAAGCATCTGACTGATTTGCCATCTTCACCTTGCCTCCTGACCTCAGATGGTCTTTGGTCCAACACCTTCCAATCATTCAGCTGAGTTTTCAAATCCTAGCAGCAAAGCGAATGAAGACAAGGGAGTTTGCTAGCAGGGACAGGTATGGCCCTTATACAGCACTGCTCGAAGCTCCACAAGGAGGCCATGTAGTCCTGCTACTACCGCTGCACTGAGTAACAAGATACGACTCTCTTATGCTTTTTAAGATTTTCATTTCGACTTTGATGTTCAGTAGTTTCTTTACGATGTATCTAGGTATAAAATCTTGAAAATTTTCATATTGCACTTATATAGAAGCAAATTGGTTTGAGACCTTATGTCTTTCTTTAATCTGGAAAACTGTTAACTACTATTTTTTTCATTCATTCCTTCACTACCATTGTCTTTATGCTCCACATCTGAAACTTCTATAAGGTATAAATTCCAACTTTTCAACTTTGCACCTTTTCTCATGAGCGCACTTTCACATTGTTAAACTCTTTGTGAATTCTTCACTCTTACATTTAGTTTTCTAATTCTCATTCTGCTTATGAACAGTTTTCTTTTACTTCACATATTTATTTTCAATTCGGTTATTCTATCTTCTGGTTCTCTATTGCAATGTAACAAACCATCCCATAATATTATCATTTCATTTTTTTCTCATGGTTCTGTGCTTTGACTAAGCTTAGCTAGACTAATCTCACTTGGTATCATATTGTCAGATTGTTGCTGGGGCTGTCTAGTCATTTAAAGATTCAACTGAACTGGATATGAAATATGACTTATTTATTCATGTATTTGGTGCCTCGTAGTCTTCCTTCTGACCCCTTTCTCCCTCAGAGTAATTTGGACTTCTTAAATAATCAGAATTCCAAGAGGCAGGATGTGGAAGCTGCACAAACATGGCACAGCATTGGCAGAGCATCTCCTCTGTCATATTCTATTGATCAAAACTGTCATGGGACCACCCAGATTCTGTTGTTTTTGTTATTAGGTGCCATCAAATATAAAAAGAACAAAACAAAACAAACTCATTACTGTTGAGTCATTTCCGACTCATAGGGACTCTATAGAACAGAGTAGAACTGCCCCATATGGTTTCCAAGGAGCAGCTGGTGGATTCAAACTACCATTCTTTCAGATAGCAGCTGAACACTTTACCACTGCACCACAAGGATTCTGGGCGTCCAGTCTAAAGGGTAGAAAAATCTACCTTAGCTCTTGATAGAAAAAAGCATGCATGATAGAAACTATAGTTGCAATCATCTTTGGAAAACAAAATGTTATAGTGTATTTTTTTAATTTTTGAGAATTTCTAGCTTGATCTTTACTTAAAACTTTTAATTTCTCCTTGATTTTGTTTTATAATTTTTAATTCACTTGTAATATGTGAATATGTATGTCCCTACCTCTGAGCTTGCATTTTTCCTGCTTGTACTTTGGTCCACCTAGGCACCCAGGTTCTCAATTATAACCAAATTTTATAAAAGTAGGTTAGATGGAGGAGGGGGCCAAGATGGCTGACAAGGTAGACGCTACCTCGGATCCCTCTTGCAACAAAGACTCGGAAAAACAAGTGGATTGATCACATACATGACAATCTATGAACCCTGAACAACAAACACAGATTTAAAGAGTTGACCTGAGTGACAGAGGAGGAGAACGAACAAATCCAGGGTGCTACTTTCTGCTGTTTTTCTGAACCCTCCCCTCCCCTTCCCAGGCAGCTTCATTAACATTGGAATTTCCTGAGCCAGAGGGAGAACGGCTCCGGCTCCGTGGCTTTGCTTTTCCCTTTTTTTTTTGGTCTTTTCCTAACCCATTCTTCCGGCCTCAGAGAAGCAACCACAAAAAAACCAAGGAACAAAAATCCTTCCCTAATTGGACTAAAAACACAGAACCAGCTCCAGTCAAGAATATATGATCCAAATCTCGGGCTTTCATCCTTACAGGGAACAAGGAGGCTGTTATAATGCAAAGGCAGTTCTGACAGGGATCTGACTGCATTTTTTTTTTTAGCAGATTTGCTGGAAAAACAAGTTTCCCAGGTCTGATATCTCTGCTTATTCAACAGAGCCCTAACTGACCCACAATAGGGAACTGAGGGCTGAAGCTCCCCCCAGACCACCTAGCCTCTTGACTTAGGGGTCTAAGGAGGGTGACACCTACCAATCAGTAGAGGTACTAGCATTAGGGGCCTAAGGTACGGCTGCAATGCCCTCCCACCAAGGTGCTATAGGAATAGAGACACACCTACCTCACTGACACTTGGGGGAAGTCTGTCAGCATCCTGCCCCCCTCCCCGGAGTGTGAACCCCAGCTGCTAATAGAATCTGGTGCACACAACTATCACCACTACTTCTAAAGGTGGATAGGTGTTAGGTTGCAGCACACACTTGATGACCCAAAATCAGATTCTACTCAAGAATAGTGAATAGACTCAGGCATATATATCTGGCAACAGCCCAAACCAGCTGGTAATAGGTCATAAGTAAGTCAAGGGCTACAACAAACAAGACAGCACAATCTAGTAGCCCATCCACATATATTGAAAGAAAACAAAACAAGATAAGACTCAGTGAGCAATTATAGAATAAATCACTACTATATAAAAAAAAATCTTTTTTTTTTTATATCTTAGTGATGGCTCAGAGACAGTGGTCAATATCAAACCACATAAAGAAACAGACCATGACAGCTTCTACAACCCCCCAAACAAAAGAATCAAAATCTTTCCCAAATGAAGATACAATCCTGGAATTATCAGATACAGAATATAAAAAAACTAATTTAAAGAATGCTTCAAGACATCAGGGATGACTTCAGAAATGAACTAAGGCAAACTGCAGAAAAAGCCAAGGAACACACTGATAAAACAGTTGAAGAACTCAAAAAGATTATTCAAGGACATAGTGGAAAAATTAATAAGTTGCAAGAATCCATAGAGAGACAGCATTCAGAAATCCAAAAGATTAACAATAAAATTACAGAATTAGGCAACGCAATAGGAAGTCAGAGGAGCAGACTCGAGCACTTAGAATGCAGACTGGGAAATCTGGAGGACCAGGGAATTAACATCAATGTAGCTGAAAAAAAATCAGATAAAAGAATTAAAAAAAATGAAGAAACCCTAAGAATCATGTGGGACTCTATCAAGAAGGATAACTTGCGTATGATTGGAGTCCCAGAACAGGGAGGGAGGACAGAAAACACAGAGAAAATAGTTGAAGATCTGCTGACAGAAAACTTAGCTGACATCATGAAAGACGAAAGGATATCTATCCAAGATGCTCATCGAACCCCATTTAAGATTGATCCAAAAAGAAAAACACCAAGACATATTATCATCAAACTCGCCAAAACCAAAGATAAAGGAAATTTTTAAATGCAGCCAGGGAGAAAAGAAAGGTCTCCTTCAAGGGAGAATCAATAAGAATAAGTTCAGACTACTCAGCAGAAACCATGCAGGCAAGAAGGCAATGGGATGACATATACAGAGCACTGAAGGCGAAAAACTGCCAGCCAAGGATCATATATCCAGCAAAACTCTCTCTGAAATATGAAAGCGAAATTAAGATATTTACAGATAAACACAAGCTTAGAGAATTTGCAAAAACCAAACCAAAGCTACAAGAAATACTAAAGGAAACTGTTTGGCCAGAAAACCAATAATATCAGATACCAGCACAACACAAGGTCACAGAACAGAACATCCTGAGATCAACTCAAACAGGGAAATCACAAAAACAAAATAAGATTAAAAAAAAAAAAATGCTCAAAACAGGGAATCATTGAAGTCAATATGTAAAAGATCACAAAAATCAAAAAGAGGGACTAAATACAGGTGGTGTAGAACTGCCATATGGAGAGGGACACAAGGCGATATAGGACAATACAAGTTAGCTTATTACTTAGAAAAATAGGGGTAAATATTAAGGTAACCACAAAGAGGTATAACAACTCCATAACTCAAAAACAAAAGCCAAGAAAAACATAACAACTCAGCAAACATAAAGTCAAATACTATGAAAATGAGGATCTCAGAATTTACAAAGAAAAATGATTCGGCACAAAACAGTAAGTGGAAAAATGAAATTGTCAACAACACACATAAAAAGGCATCAAAATGACAACACTAAACACTTACTTATCTATAATTACGCTGAATGTAAATGAACTAAATGCACCAATAAAGAGACAGAGAGTCTCGGACTGGCTAAAGAAACACGATCCATCTATATGCTGCCTACAAGAGACACACCTTAGACTTAGAGACACAAACAAACTAAAACTCAAAGGATGGAAAAAAATATATCAAGCAAACAATAAGCAAAAAAGAAGAGGAGTAGCGATATTAATTTCTGACAAAATAGACTTTACACTTAAATCCACCACAAAGGATAAAGAAGGACACTACATAATGATAAAAGAGACAATTGATCAGGAAGATATAACCATATTAAATATTTATGCACCCAATGACAGGGCTGCAAGATACATAAATCAAATTTTAACAGAACTGAAAAGTGAGATAGACACCTCCACAATTATAGTAGGAGACTTCAACACACCATTTTCGGGGAAGGATAGGACTTCCAGTAAGAAGCTCAATGGAGACACGGAAGACCTAATTACAACAATCAACCAACTTGACCTCATTGACTTATACAGAACTCTCCACCCAACTGCTGCAAAGTATACTTCTTTTTTCTAGCGCACATGGAACATTCTCTAGAATAGACCACATATTAGGTCATAAAACAAATCTTTGCAGAGTCCAAAATATTGAAATATTACAAAGCATCTTCTCAGACCACAAGGCCATAAAAGTAGAAATCAATAACAGAAAAACTAGGAAAAAGAAATCAAATACTTGGAAACTGAACAATACCCTCCTGAAAAAAGACTGGGTTATAGAAGACATTAAGGAGGGAATAAAGAAATTCATAGAATGCAACGAGAATGAAAATACTTCCTATCAAAACCTCTGGGACACAGCAAAAGCAGTGGTCAGAGGCCAATTTATATCGATAAATGCACACATACAAAAAGAAGAAAGAGCCAAAATCAGAGAACTGTCCCTACAACTTGAACAAATAGAAAGTGAGCAACAAAAGAACCCATCAGGCACCAGAAGAAAACAAATAATAAAAATTAGAGCTGAACTAAATGAAATAGAGAACAGAAAAACAATTGAAAGAATTAACAAACCCAAAAGCTGGTTCTTTGAAAAAATTAACAAAATTGATAAACCATTGGCTAGACTGACTAAAGAAATACAGGAAAGGAAACAAATAACCCGAATAAGAAACGAGATGGGCCACATCATAACAGACCCAACTGAAATTAAAAGAATCATATCAGATTATTATGAAAAATTGTACTCTAACAAAATTGCAAACCTTGAAGAAATGGATGAATTCCTGGAAAAGCACTACCTACCTAAACTAACACAATAAGAAATAGAACAAGTAAATAGACCCATAACAAAAAAAGAGATTGAAATGGTAATCAAAAAACTCCCAGCAAAAAAAAGCCCTGGCCCGGATGGCTATACTGCAGAGTTCTACCAAACTTTCAGAGAAGAGATAACACCACTACTACTAA